>NW_012267308.1:305419-325324 GCF_000151885.1 Dipodomys ordii
TGTGTGTGTGTGTGTGTGTGTGTGTGTGTGTGTGTGTGTGTGTGTGTGTGTGTGTGCCTTTGATTTTCTGTATCTTTCTCTGTCTCTTTCTGCCTTTCTCTGGCTCTGGCTCTGGCTCTTTGTGTGTGTGTCTTTGTCTCTGTCTCTCCGTCTATCTCTCTGCCTCTGTTCCTCTCTTCTCTCTGTGTATCTCTCTGCCTCAGTCCCTCTCCTCTCTCTGTGTGTCTATCATTCTCTACTTTCCTCTCTCTGTCTTTCTCTCCATCTCTTTGTATCTCCCTCTCTCCACCTCTCTCTGTGTCTATCTCTGTATCTACCTCTCTCTCCTCTCTCTGGCTCTGGCTCTAGCCCTGTCTGTCTCTGGCTCTCTGTGTGTATCTGTCTTTCTGTCTCTCTGCCTCTGTTTCTCCCTTCTCTGTCTGTCTCTCTTTTCCTCTCTCTCTTTCTCTCTTTCTCTCCATCTCTTTTGTTTCTCCCTCTGTCTCTCTCCTCTCCCTCCCTAGTTCTCTCTTTTTTCCTCTCTCTGTCTCTTTCCATCTTTCTCTCTCCCTCCTCCTCTCCCCTCTCTCTGACCTCATCTTTGTCCTCTGTTTCTGTCCCTCTCTCTCTCTCTCTCTCCCTCCCTCCACTGCTACTGACCCACAGCTGAGTGGTTTTGACAGAAGCCACATGACTGCTAAGCCCTAAAGTGTTTCCTCTCTGGCCCTTCACAGAAGCATTTGTGAGCCTGGCTTAGATCCCGGAGGTTAGTAGCTCCCTTCTCCTGCAGGTCTGCAGGGCATGGCTGTAGTTCCAAACCTGTGCTCTCTGGCTTAGTCTGCAGGAATAGCCCTAAGAGGAAGTCAGCCAAATGTCCACAGAGATAGTAGACAAAGCAAGCCACAGACCATGTTTCAGGGGGCTGCTCAGCATTTCCTCAAGGTACTCTCTTGTGTCCTTAGAGTCTGGAAAACCTTCTTCCCCAGGAAGGGCTGCAGACGTTGGTAAAAAAAAAAAAAACAGCTTAATCCTCTAACCTTAGCCCTCTCCTCCAGGGTGTCAGAATCCCTGTGTTCTTTCAAATTGCACAATACACACACACACACTAGCCCAGGAGAGATGGTCAGCTGCCAAGACTGCCTCTGAGAGGGCACAGTAGCCTTCCTCTCCCATGAATTAAGATAGATCATCTGCCTGTATGCCGCCATTGGGCAGCATGGAACAGGGAGAGGAGAGGCATGGTAACCTCAGCTAGAGAGGGGAGAATGGTAGCAGTAAGTGACCCTTGGGTGGACATGCATACCAGTCTTCTGCACCACTCCGCCCAAAGGCCTTGATACTGTATTTTACATGACTCCCCCAGCCTATGCTGAGAGCCTCACCTTTCCATTCCTCATTTTGGCTGCCTCTAAGCAAAGCAACAGCATATGCTCTGCTTGGGGAGGAGCCAATATGGAGGATCATGGTTCCAAGCCATCTGGGATAGAAAAGTTCATAAGACTCCATCTCCAATTAATGAGCAAAAAGTCAAGCTGGCAACATGGCTCAAGTGGTAGAGCACCATCCATGAGCAAAAAAAAAAAGTGCAAGGGTCTGCATTCAAATACCTGGTACAGGCATAAGAACAACAACCCCCCAAAAAAGCATCATTGACTAAACTCCAGCTTGACTTTCAACAAGACAAGGCTGGGTCTAAAATGGCTTGAGTCCAGCCCAAATCCCATTCAAATCACTGCCTGAGAAAGCCCAGTATGGCCAGAAATCTTTACCTTTCATGTTAGCCAATGCTTGATATGGGCCCCTGGCCTGCCTTCCTTAGAGAACTTATGTAAAAGGACTTCTAGCTTCCAAGATAGATCACCTGAAGCACAGGAGTATCATTCTTTCTCTTTCTTTTCCTTTTTTCTTTTGGCAGTATCAGCATTTGAACTCAAAGCATTGTACTTCTTAGGCAGGCACATTACCACTTGACTCATACCCTCAGCCCAATTGCTTTACTTCTTTTTAAGATAAGATCTCACATTTTTCACCTGGGCTAGCTTGAACTTCAATCTTCCTATCTACATCTTTCCTTATAACTTGGATCCCTGCTGCACCCTACCATGTCCAACTTAGATGGAGTCTCACTAACTTTTTTTTTTATTAATTGGGCTTCAAATCTCAATCCTCTTGATCTCTACCTCCAAAGTCTCTTGCCACTATGTCAGGGCAGAAGCAACAGTTTCAAGATCCTGAGAACCAGACTTTGAAATGTAATGCTTCAGAAGAGATAGACTCTCACCACTTTGATCACTACAGAGAGCAGACAACTGGTCTACCTGACTTGTATTGTGAAACTGTTTTTTCCAACCTTTCCAATTCTATTTATTCCCTTTGTCCCTCCTTCCCATTCTTCCTTTAACCTACCCAGCCTTTTTCTGCACATATCCCAGGCTCTTTTTGCCTAAAACCTGCTTATATTACTTGAATTGCTGTCATATTTCTTTCACTTCCTCCTAATACAGTACTCTTTTTCACTAATCAGATTTTGAAATATGTTTTTATTGTAAAAATACTGTACAAAGGGGTTACAGTTACATGAGCAAAGTAATGAATACACTTCCTATCAAGCATTGTTACCTCCTCCTTTGTTTTCCCCCTACCATTCCTTCCCTCCCACCTCCAAACAGTTTTTTTCTTAAGAACACTAATTGTAGCCTTCTGAAGATTCAAGTGTCCTCAAACTTTCATAAATGAGGCCAGAGGGTTGTTTACTAAATGTCAAAGTCTCAAGCCCTATCCTTCCAGGATTTGATTTTGTAGAGTAGAGCAGAACCTGAGAATTTGCCTTTTTGTTTCTTGGATCATTTTGTTTTTTGGGATCTGTAACTTTTTCTTTTTTTCCTTTTGCATTGTTATTGTAAAGGTGATGTACAGAGAAGTTACAGTTACATAAGTCAGGTAATGAGTACATTTCTTTTTGGACAATATCACCCCTTCCCTCATTCTCTCCCAGTTTTTCCCTCCTGTCCTCACCCACAAACTGCAGCATTCATTTTCCACATAGTATCCAGTGAGTACCACTGCTGCATTTGTTCATCCTTTGTCCCTCCACATCTGTGCCCCCTTACCCTCACAAAGACAGATAAATGAACAAACAATACAAAAAGAAAAGAAACAAAAAATAGCAAAAAGAAAAAATTATCTCCTGTTCCCATTCAGAAAATGTGCCTTAGTTTGTGTGTGTGTGTGTGTGTGTGTGTGAGAGAGAGAGAGAGAGAGAGAGAGAGTGTGTGTGTGTGTGTGTGGCAATCCTGGGCCTTAAACTGGCACATGCACACTTTCAGCTGTTTTTGGTGGTTCATTGGAAATAAGAGTTTCACAGACTCACCTGTCTAGGCTCGCTTCAAACCATGACCCTCAGAGCTCAGTCTCATGAGTAGCTAGAACTACAGGCATGAGCCACCAGGGCCAGGCTAAAAGTATCTTCTTTATAAAGGGATCCACCCTCCTCCACCTCGACAAGGTGACTCAGGCCTATATAGTGGGTTGTCAGTCTTTTAGAGTCATTGCCCTATGATTTCTTTAATTTCCACCTAGTAGGGGATGAATATCACTTTGTGAGAAAGTAGCAAGTTCTTCTGACAACACTTGAAAGCCTGTGAGAAGCACTTCATTAATTTTCACCCCGGTCCTTGGAGGTGGCATTGTGATAGTTATAATTATACCTCGATTACTTAGAGGGATTAAAGAGTTCTTAGAGAACAAACTTAGACACAGGAGCAAAGTGGCTACCAAGCAGCACCCGGCAGGCTAATGGAGGAGTGAGGACATAAAGAAGCAGATCAAGGACAAATAGAATCCATGTGGGCCAGACTTCAGCAACAAGATGCATTATGGCCCATCCAGTAGATGTCAAGAGAAGTCAGACAAGCAGGAGCAAAGGAGGGGAAGTACTGAGGAATGTGATCAGAAAGTATTGACTTATTTGCCAATATTTTTGAATTGCATATAAAAAGTCAAACCACACTGTGATTCTATTCCATACCAGTTAGAATAGCCACCATTAAGAATATAAACCATAGGAAGGATCCAAGATGGTAACCTATATAGTAGATTCAAGGGAGATCTCAAATAGAGATCGTAGATCTTAGAAAGACAAACTTTAAGTTCAGCAAAATAAAACACCAGGAAGCAGGTAATGGGGCAGGGTGGGGTCAAGAGGAATGGGATAGATGAAGAGGAGAAAAGGGGGAAAACACAATCAAGAATCCAATATATATGTGGTGCCTATACAGAGTGTAATTTTACACAGCCACCAGAAAGAATAATATGTCATTTGCAGGGAAATGGATGGACCTAGAACAAATCATGTTAAGTGAGGTAAGCCAAGTTCAGAGAAACAAACAGTGCATGTTTTCTCTCGTATGCACAAGCTAGATCTAAAATACATCAGGACATGATAACCTATACAGATCTCAAGGCGTTCACACAGCGTGAGACCAAAGCAAGATACTCTTAGAGAAGGAGCACAAAGGCCCAATGCCTCTGTGCCTCTGATCATATAAAATAATAGTTATCAAAATTAACTCCACGAAATGGAAACAAGAGGTTTTTCTTTTCTTTTTGTCTTGTTTGTTCGTTTATCTGTCTTGGGGACAGTACAAACGGGGTGCAGAAATGGAGGGACAAAGGGTGAACAAATGCAGCAGTGGTACTCACTAGACACTAAGTAAAAAGTGAACTCTACAACTTGTGGGTAGGGAGAGGAGGGAAAAGTTGGGAGACAGTGACTGAAGGGGTGACTTTATCCAAAAAGAAATGTCCTCTTTACCCGACTTACATCATTGTAACCCCTCTATCCATCACCATTATAAAAACAATAAAAAGGAAAAATATAAACAAAGAATCCAATGTAAATCCTAAGAAGAGTGATGGAAGGGGTAGGTAGGGGAGGAATGGATGCGAATAATGAAAAGAATGACATTGATCAAGACGCACTGTAGTCATAAACTCCTTTGTTAAATGGCAACTCCTTTGCACAACTACTTAAAGATAATAATAAAAAGATAAACATAAAATAAAGAGAGTGCAAACCACAGTTGCTGCTGAGGATATCGGGAAAATAAACCCTATTTCACTGTTGGTAAGAACATATACTGGGGCAACCACTCTGGAAAGCAGTTTGGAAATTCCTCAAAAAACTAAATATAGAACTACTCTATAATCCAGCAATGCTAATCTTAAGAATTTAGCCTAAAGATTACAAATAAGAAGAGAGTAAAGCCAGGAGCCAGTGGCTCACTCCTGTAATCCTAGCTACTCAGGAGGCTGAGATCTGAGGATCACAGTTCAAAGCCAGCCCAGGCAAGGAAAGGCCATGAGACTCTTATCGCCAATTAACCACCAGAAAACTAGACGTGGCACTGTGGCTCAAGTGGTAGAGCACTGGCCTTGAGCTGAAGAGCTGAGGAACAGCACCCAGGCCCAGAGTTCAAGCCCCAAGACCAACAAAAGAAATAGAGTAAAGCCACAACCACGTTCATTGTTTCACTGTTCACTACAGTGAAGGTATAGAAACTGTCTGGAAGCCTTTCAATGAATGAACGATCAAGAAAATCATACACAGAGAGAGAGGGGGGGAATCATTTGCAAAGAAATGGATAGACTTGAAAAAAATTACATTAAGTGAAGTAAGTCAGGTCCAGAGAAACAAAAGATGTACATTTTATCTCATATGTGGAAGATAGAACTGATTTATAAATATGAAAGTAAACACATATGGAGTCATATGCCAAGGGAACAAAACTTATTAACCAAAATATGGTATATGCAGAGGAGAATTTAAATGGCGTGATCCTTTAGAAACATGAACTCATCCTCCAACAAAATGAATACCAGGAAGCTGGTACTTCAAGGAGTAGACCAAAAAGAGGAAGTAGCGGGAGAATGCAATCATCATATTCAATGCATATCTTATGAAACTAGGAAAAGTTGATGGGATGGGTGGGAGAAGACAGAAGACAGGGAGAATGATGAAGGGTGATACTAATAAAAATGCATTGTACTTATAAACCAGCATGCTGGATTTTAACCCCTGTGTACAACTATTTAAAGATAATAAAAATAATTTAACATTTCAAACTCATAGCTTCTCATAAAGATTCCAAAACCCATCAGGCGGGCTTGAGGCAGCCATGGACAGGTGGACAGCTTTTGGATACTAAGAGACTGTTGTAGCAGTGGGTTACCTGTCCAGGCTCTGCAGGCGACTAGAAAGTCACCCTGGTCCTATCACAGGTAAGCCAAATAGCAGGACTGCCATTCCTCTTCCTCACTACATAGCTAAATACTGTGGGCTGTGAGATGGACAGCTACCTCCCATGAGACAGATTTCACCCTCCTCCGTGCTGCTCCATACTGCCTGCACAGGAAACAGTGGTCTATATAGTCCACCCTCCCCCACAACTGGAACTATCCATCTTTTTTAGGTTCTCCTGCAGCCTGCTCCATCCACGTCAGCTATTGTCAAGCCATGGAAACTGAATATATGCAAGTAAAACATTCTCTGCCCCTGAGAGAGAGAAAAAAAATCTCCAAAAATTCTTTGAACAAAAGACTTCTAAGAAAATGAATCGCTTCAGAGCAAGTTTATCACTAACAAAGCGAACATATGCTCGGGGCTGTTTCAGAATGTTTTAAGATTAAGTTAACATTAATTTGGCATTAAAACAGGGATTTAATAAAGTCTAAAGAATAAATCAGGCCTTTGAAGAAGTTCTCTAAAATTTCATTTGAATGTGCAAAACAAGGTAAAATAATTGCATCCCAATGACAACCCAAGACATTTTATCATAACGTAAGTTCACAAGTGTAGGAAGGAAAATTTGGGGAACTGTAACACTCTCAAGAGAAGGGGAAATGAGCAAACTAAAAAGTAATGGTCCTAGCTCAAAACCAGGTTGTGGAAACAATGATTGGGCAACTGTGAAAATAAGTCTGTTTGTTTTAATTCTTCAGCTTTTCCTCACTGTGACCAAATACCTGAGGAAGTCAACTTTCAGGAGAAAAGATTTATTTGGTTCATGGTTCCATTACTGGCTCCATGTCTTTGAGGTTCTAGTAAGGCAGAGCATCATGGTGGCAGGGACATGTGGCAGAGGCTGCTCACCTCATTGTAGACAGGAAACAGAGAAGGGTCACTTGGAGAAAAAAAAAGGAAGGGCCTTGTTCGACCATTGAACAGCCTGTGACTAATCAGTTGTACTGGTTAGCTTTCATCATCTGTGTATCAAAATGCCAGAAAGAAAGAACTTAAGAGAAGGATTTATTTGTGGCTCATGGTTTTGGAGATTTGAGTTCAAATCCTTGGCTCCATTCATTCTGGGCCCATGATGAGTCAGCACATCATGGCAGCGGGACAGGGCTAAGGCTACTCACCTCAAAGCGGACAGGAAGCAGAGAATGAGAGAGAGTACCAAGACCAGCACATCCCCAAAATGAGTCCTATCCCCGGGTTAGGGACCAAGTATGCAAGCTCCCAGTGATCTACTTTCTCCAGCTAGCTCCTCCCTTTAAAGTTTCCAGCAGTTCCCAAAATAAGTCCAAACTCCATTGGGGACCAAGTGTCCCACATGTGAATCTGGGGGTGACATTTTGTTCTCAGACCCTAACAGCAGAGCATGCCCTTAAGTATGATGGTGTGCTAGCGACAAGGAATCGGAAGGAATTTCAGAGAGCATCCCTTCTGCAGAAGGGGACCACACAGACATCCAATGTTCTCCAATAGGGTCTCCGTTGCTGGATGTGGCTCTTTATTGGGTAGTTCTGACTTTGGAAGTTGACCTCATAGGACGGGATTAGAGAAAAACTTCAGAGGACATCCAGAGTTGCTCCAAATCACATCAGTTCCTCATGGTTGCCTATACTGATGGAGAAGGGCCAAAAGTAATCATCTTCATATGCTACTCATGTTTGCACAGAATGTGGCCTTAGTCTACCGGCTTGGCTCACCCTGGAGTCCTTTTATTGGCTACTCAAAGGCCTAAGACCATATGCTCTACCAGCATTCATTGAAATTGCAGGGTGGCTGTGTAATGGCCCAGGCCAGGAACATGTTGTCCTAGCAATAGTTAGGATAATACAACTGGAGATCTGCCAGTGGACGTGGAAACAACTTCTCTAATTAAAGCATGGAACACACAGATGGGCCTCCCGAGTCACTTATATAATAAAACCAGCAAGTAGACCACTCATGTCTGTCACAAACATAAGGGGACTTCAGAAGAACTGAGGCAGACTTTCCATCCCACCGTTTTACTGCTGTGGCCCTGGGTACGGGGACACTATGCCAATGTGTCTCACTTCACCCTTCATCAAAAAGGAAAGGGAAGCCAGGTGCTGGTAGCTCACACTTGTAATCCAAGATACTCAGGAGGCTGAGTTAAAAGGGTCATGATTCAAAGACGGCCAGGGCAAATAAGTCCAAGAGGCTCTTATCTATAATTAACCACCAGAAAACAGGAAGTAAGGCTGCAGCTCAAGAGGTAGAGCACTAGCCTTGTGCAATAAAAGCTCAGAGACACTACCTAGACCCTGAGTTCAAGCCCCACTGACCAAAAAACTTAAGAATAAAAACAAAAAAAGGAAAATGGAGCCAGGTGCCAGTGACTCATGCTTGTAATCCAGACTATTTAAGAAGCTGAGATCTGAAGATCATAGTTCAAAGCCAGTCCAGTAACTAGCAAAAAAGCCACAAGTGGAGATATGGCTCAAATGGTAAAGCACTCGCCTTTGGCAAAAAAAAAGAAACAAAATAAGAGCTTGAAGCTCTGAGTTCAAGCCCCAATACTGGCATGCAGGTGCATGTGCACTTGCGCACACATACACACACACACACACACACACACACACACACACAGAGGAAAGTGATCATGTCTCAGGGGAGGGTGGTCAGTCTGTGATGGGAAGGATGCCAATCCAGCCCAGAGGCCCTTTCCACTCCAGATCCCATCTCAGAATCCCCTTCCAGGTAATATAGGATGTAGGGGATACAAAATTAGGACATTCTGGGTAGAAATGAGTGATATTCTTATCTCCAGTTAACTGGTAAAAAGCTGGAAGTGGATCTGTGACTCAAGTGGGAGAGCACCATCCTTAAACCACAAAGTTAAGCACAAGTGTGAGGCCCTGAATTCAAGCCCCAGTACCAGCACGCGCGTATGTGGGCACGCATGCCACGCCTACTCCGGTGGAGTCTGCTTAGCATGGGAAACCATCTTTCAGACCTGAGAAAGGGGCTTCAGAGACCTATCTCTGAGTATTGGGACTTCACCGAAGTCTACCTAGGAGAATAGGGCTTCTAAGAGGCCTACTCCTGGAAAGGCTGGCAAACCCCTGGGAAAGATGTGTTCCTGTTTTTCTTTTCTTCACTGTATAAGAGTGCCTATTAATCTTTTACTGTTTCTACTGCTCTTTATACTTACTCATTGTCAACGTTCCCTTATTCAAAGCTCTTTCTTAAGAGTGTTGACGACTCCAATATCTGATGAGTGTCTTAAAAATATGACTAACTCACCATAGTTAAGTGCTACCCTGAAACCCCTCTTATGGAGGCTAGTAGACAAGTTATAAGTAAATATAAAAGTATTGGGGGTTTCACGAAGTCACTTCAGCAGAAGGAATTGTTTGTAAGGGATTTACAAGAAGCTGTAGGCTCAGTAGAACGGAAAGAATGTATGGCAATTGCTGAGATAACTATTTAGGAGAAAGAATTTCCTGCTATTTACTAAGAGACTTGCTAGATCCAGGTCTCCTTGAGGTTTACTATTAAAGAAGAAACAGGAAAGATCTTATGGGAAAGTTAAGGCCTCTATAAAGATAGGTAATAGTTAATTGGTGACAAACATCGTAATCGTTGAATTTCTTAGAGATAAGCCGGAAACAAGTGCCTATCAGGTGACCAGCTGGTGACCACCCAAAAATGAAGCCATGCAGCAAGATTGTGTAACCTTTTGCCCTTTCTCATGAAGACTTCTGTTATAAAAGTTTGTTATCCTCTGCATTAAATCGCACTCAGCATCCACTCCTCTTGTGTGTGAGTTGTCTGTTTGCCATCTCCCCCCCTATTCCAGGTTCCTCCCCTAGATATCCTCCGTAGTCCCGACTGAGCCGGTCCACGGCACGCGTGCACACACACACACACATACACAAGCACGCGCACACACACACATTACAAATTACACACACAAATGATAGCCCAATTTCTCGATGAAGCGAGTCCCATTAAGAATAGTATTTGTTGCCTTAAGATGTTGTTCATTCTCTCGTTAAGTCCTGTTCACTGTGGGTTGGAAGGTAGATGAACTTGTCATATAATGGTCCCCTCCTTTCAATCCATCCTGGATGTGGGGGCCTGAGAAATATCTTCCTTGATCCCATTGCTTGAGGCTGCAGAACTTGAGTAATTTTTGGCGGGAGAAAGCTTGCCAGAGTGACTCACACTAAAATGGACTGATACAAGCTGTTCACATGGGCCCGTGGCTCTCTCTTCTCTCTGTTCCTGGTGGGCCCAGCACTTGCTAAGGGCAGGCCTGGCATCAGACAAGGCATTTTCTACTTCTGGTCTGGAAAACTAGTTTGCTGGGCCAGTTTCCTAGTCACATATAACGGCTGTGACATCATTCATTCATGAAACTAGAGATGCTTCCCAAAATCAGACACAGAAAGCTGATCTTATATTTCCACAGAGACAATTTGTTGATCTGCTCTGTGGAACACTGAAGACTTTGGCTCCTGGTGGTTGATCTCAGTCTCAACTATCTGCTTATCTTTCTATTGCTACAATACATGTCCACTACTTAATATAGTTAATCAAGATACCTATAGTTATTGATATAATTAACATAATCACTATAATAATGAATGTAGCTGGGTACTGGTGGCTCATGCCTGTAATCCTATCTACTCAAGAGGCTGAGATCTGGGGATCATGGTTTAAAGCCAGTCTGGGCAGGAAAGTCTGTGAGACTCTTATCTCCAATTAATCACAGAAAAAGCCAGAAGTGGCACTGTGGCTCAAGCAGTAGAGTGTTACTCTTGAGCAAAAGAAGCTCAGAGACAGAACCCGGGCCCTGAGTTCAAGCCCAAGGACCAGCCAAAAAAATTGATATAATTATTGATATAATTAATGTAAAAATAATGTAATGATCAATTCAATCTTAATATCATATAATAATTAGTATAAATGATAACAACGATATGCTTTTGTAATTATATAATTATATAATAATATTTATAATTAGTATAGTGATTAATATAATTAATTGGAATATCTTTTCATTAATTTCATATTGACTGATCCACCATGTCAACCCCTTGCACAATTTCCCACGAATCACCCAGAGAAGTACTTACAGGTATGGCTCCTTTATCATGACTAACCAGACAGCTTGTGGGCCGATCAGCGGCTGGCATGCCCCATTCCAGTTGCATCCATCTGGTATGATGATTGGTGGAGTATACACGTGGCAATTCATCTGGAGAGCTGACCCACACTGGCGCCATGGTGGAGAAAGCACCTCCACTGCACCCCCAGCCTCTTCTTTGGAAGAGGTTTCTCCAGGGACACTGTTGAGTCTGATTGTAAATTTAGTGAATTGTTCAGGTAACACCCAGACCCAGAATATAAGGCATCTTGTCCACTGTAGATAAGCATGCCATTCATCACAGTGCCAATTTGTGCTATGGCTGATGTAAGTCTGACACACAGGCCATGGGCTGGAATATCTTCATAGGAGAAGCTGCATTTTACTTCCACTGGCAGCTCTCCAGGTACAGCTATCACAAGGAGGCCCAGGAAGTTGCGAGACTCTGTTATCTTAGCATGACAACATCATAGCCTTGTCCTGGGCAAACCCTTCTCCCTAGCACCCCACTTCCAAGATATCCTATCACTAACTGATCTTACACTGAAAGGGCTGAAATGCTGGGCCAAGTAGAAAAAGGAAGTACTCCAGAATCTTAACAGACGTATAAACATTTGTAATTTTGTGTCTGGCTGTATCTGTGTGCACCAGTCCTAGAGCTTGAAGTCAGGGTCTGGGTGCTGTCCCTGAGCTTCTTTTGCTCAAGGCTAGTACCCTACCACTTTGAGCCACAGTTCCACTTCCAGCTTTTGGGTGATTAATTGGGGATAAGAATCTCACAAACTTTCCCTCCCAGGCTGGTTTTGAACTGTGAGCCTCAGATCTCAGCCTCCTGAGTAGCTAGATGACAGGCATGAGCCACCAGTGCCCAGCTTTGGGTTATATTTTAAAGGCAAAGCTGCCAATATTTTCTGGAAGATCACATTGGGGTGCTCTTAAACTGTAGTTAAGGAAGACCCTGAAAATGTTACACTGAGAAAAGTGGATGGCAGAGCTGCCCATAACTAGTATGGAGAAAAATCACAGAGAAGGGAGTATGAGGACAAAGGTGGAAAGGTAGGGATTCTGTGTCAAATCCATTGAGTTTGAAAAGTCTATTAGTCATTGAACAAGGAGAAGTGGTACCTGGTATGCAGATGCAGAAGAGAGGTCTGAGATGGTGATAACAATTTGGAAATGTCATTGTGTGGATGACATTTAAACATGAAACTGAGTTTCATTGCCAAGGGAGAGAATGTCAGTAGAGGAGACAGTCTAGCTTCAGCAGATCATGGAACAGTGAGCTATGGAAGAAATTGGAGCATCCTGCTCCCAGGGGCCAAGAGAAGAAAGCTTTACAATAAGATGTCTTCAAATACTGCAGAGATTTTCCAGTCCAAGTGCCAGTGGCTCATGCCTGTAATCTTAGCTACTCAGGAGGCTAAGATATAAGGATTATAATTTGAAGCCAACTCAGGCAGAAAAGTCCATGTCAGATTGGAGGAGTGGTTCAAATGGTAAAGCACCAACTATCTGAGAGCTCAAAGCCCTGAGTTCAACTGCCAGAACCAGGGGTAGGGCGGGGGCGGGGGGGGGAGAATGAAAGAAATCAGAAAATACCATGGTATTGCTGGAGCAAAGGTACCAGGCAAAGGAGTAGAGGAGGAAAAGGGAAGAAGAGATACGAGAAGAGTGGAAAGGAGGAGAGAAAGGGAAAGGAGGGAAGGTATAATTAAGAAAGTTTCTTGGAAGTGGCGCTGTGGCTCAAGTGGTAGAACGCTAGCCTTGAGCTGAAGAGCTGAGGGACAGCGCCCAGGCCCAGAGTTCAGGCCCCACAACCGAAAAAAAAAAAAGCTGGTTTTATGTACCTGTGGTCATTCCAAGTAATATTTATGGAAATGGACTCCAGGAAATGGAAACAAGAGGATTTTCCTTTGTTGCTGCTTTTGTCTTCTTGGTTTTGTTTTGTTTTGTCTTGTTTGTTGGTTTATGTCTTTGGGAGGGTGAGGGGTGATACAGAAATGGAGGGACAAAGAGTGAACAAATGCAGCAGTGGTACTCTCTAGACACTGTGGAAAATGAACCACACAACCTGTGGGTAGGGACAAGAAGGACAAACTTGGAGAGCGTGGGGAAGGGGTGACAGTCCAAACAGAAATGTCCTCTTTACCTGACTTACATAACTGTAACCCCTCTTTACCTCACCTTTAGAATAACAATAAAAATTTTAAATAAAAGAAAGCTGACCTTGACCACTGTATTAAGCAAGTTTGATTTTCCCAAGAGCAACGGGTGTCAACACAAAGTTTCAAGCAGAAGAGCAATGTCATTAGAATTTTAGTGCTGAAGTAGCCAGCCAAGTTCTATGATGAGTCAGGCTGAAGGAAATGATGCTAAAGGTATTTGTCCCCAGATTGTGCAGACTTAAGGAGCTGAATTAGTTGTCCTACACTTTAGCAGAAAAGTTTGGGCCAATATCCATCTGCTGCTGAGGGTCCCTGAAAACTTAGGACTGAAGCACAATCAGGGGAAAATCAAAGAAGTAAAAAAAAACAAGGGCAGAAAGCTAAGGATCTCCACTACCCATGTCTAGGTGATCCATACAGAAGTTGAGGCACTAGAAACTGTGTGTGTGTGTGTGTGTGTGTGTGTGTGTGCATGCGCGCGCACACGCGCGCATGTGTGGTGTGAACCAGTCTTGGGGCTGGAACTCAGGGCCTGAGTGCTATTTCTGAGCTGAGCTTTTTCCCTCACGTGGTAAGCTAGTGCTCTACCATTTGAACCACAGTTCCACTTGCAGCTTTTTGGTGGTTAATTGGAGATAAAAGTCTCACTGACTTTCCTATGATCCTCAAATCTCAGCCTTCTGAGTAGCTAGGATGACAGACATGAGCCACCAGCATTCAGCTTAAAAATTATTTTTTCTTTCCTTCTTATACTCAACTTCAAAGTTGGAGATGGGCCATTTTCCTTGAAATGCCTTTGTGGGGTGACAGTAATGATGGTGAATGGTTTCTTTTAGGATGGCCATTTGGGAGCTGACATTCCTTGTGGACAAGCCATGTGCTTTACAGAGCCACCCACATCCCAGGTCACCCAATTTGACAAATAAGTCAACGCTGCTGGTGAGTGGTACTTACTTTTAACTCCTCTGACATCTCTGGAGTTCCTGATTTTACTTATTTTTTTCTCGGCCTTCTAACTCTTCTCCATGTGTGTTTCATTAAAGGATCTCAAAAGCATTTCAGCAGGAGGGTTTGCTAGATAGAATCCTTGGATTGTAGTTCTGCTGAAATTGGAAGGTTTGTGTTGGTTTCTTTATGTAAGTGTGCTATTTCTGAGGTTTTTGTTTCAAAGCTGTTGTGCAAAATGAGTGCTAGAAGGCTGGAGCATGTATTGTTAGGGATGGAGGGTAGTAAGGGCAAGAGGATGGGGTGGCGGATGAAAGGTGGGCGAGTGTGATCATCATGTTCAATGTACATGTGTGAAAATGGAACCAGGTCCATGAGGGGTGGAGTTGGGAGAGATGGGGGAGGATGGTGGAAGGGGTGACACTGGCCAAGATGCGCTGTAGTCACACACTGTCATGTCAAGATTCTGACTCCTTTTTCTGGGCTCTGCTTTACTGCTACAGTGTGGTGGCACACTCACATACCTATGTTCTCTGAGGTTCAAGGTCCTAGCATTCTATTCACAACGCTAGCCATTGCCAGCATGGTGCCTGGTACCCAAGAGGTACACTGTGCTAACATGTGGAAAAGCATTATCAAGGAGACAATGGCAGCTAGGGTTGTAAGCCCTGCTTGCTATAGACATAGTTATTAGAAATAGACACTGGAGCTGGGCACTGTGGCTCACACCTGGACTCTTAGCTACTCAGGAGGTTGAGATCTGAGGATCACAGTTCAAAGCCAGCCTGAGCAGGAAAGTGCATGAAATTCCAGTTAAACAACAAGAAGCCAGAAGTGAAGCCATGGCTCAAGTGGTAGAGAGTCAGCCTTGAATAAAAGAGCTAAGGGACTGTGCCCAGGTCCCAAGTTCAAGCCCCAATACTGCACAAAAAAGAAGAACAAAGGAACTATCTTTTTCCTTCATATCTCAGTATGCTTGTAGAAAGTTGAGGGATAGGAGAGTGTGAAGATAAAATTCTCTGTATCAGAAAGCCACCTTTGCCCAACAGGACCCATGCCCTTGACCTAGAGGACTGAGCATGACATCTGTTTACAAATTAGACCATTGGAAGTTCTTAAAAGTGTTCATCTCTTTTACTACTCCTTCCAGTCTGTATAATATTAGCACAATGTCCCCCCAATGGCTGCTAAATCATCTTTAATTCCTTTGAAACTCATCGTTGTAATGTTAACCATGATGGATTCCCGTGGTATTTAAAGAACGCGATTGTCAATTAGCTTTTATGAGATCCATCCCAGTCATCAGCCTCCTCTCAGACCTCCTTTTGTCCAAAGAAGCCAGTTATTAAAATGTACAATAATTTGCTTTTATTATAATCTAGCTCAAAGCCAAAGCCAATCTTCCAAAATAATTTAAAGTTTTAAGTTGCAATCTAAGAGACCTTGTCTTCAAAATGACTGCATAATGTAGTGTCATATTCTTGGTTAATTTTTTTTGTTACAAAGTATGAATTTTAGTGCGTCATTTCTTTCAAGAACCAAATAACATAGGTGCTTCTCTGGGAATAACTACTGTATTTTCAGAAGCGAATGAATCAAGCCACACTTATGAAATGTTAGGTAACTACCTGCCAGGGGAAAGAGGTCCCTGAGGCCTGCTTGCTTCTAGAAATCGCTTGACCATGACAGTGACCTTGGCAGGAACAAGGGCTGTGATTCAACCTGACTTGGCCAATCACCACCAGGGAGCTTCCTCAGTACTATTGAGCCAGTCATCTGCTCAGAACATTCTGGAACTTAAAACATGACTGTTGGAGAATGCCCTTCAGAACTTAGCCAGTGTCACTACCTACAACTTGCAGAGCTGGGGATAGATGTGCTTTCATGGCAACAGGAAAAGAAAAAAAAACAGCCTTCTGTATATTTTTCTGTTGTTGGTGGCAGTGGTTGTTGGTATTTTTTTGTTGTTGCTGCTATAATTTTTTGGGGGGGTGCATGCATGCACACGTGCATGCTCACACATGTGTGTTTGTACACATTCCAGTACTGAGGCTTTAACTCAGGGCCTGGGCAATGTCCCTAAGCTTTTATGCTCAAGGCTGGTGTTCTACCACTTGAACCACAACTCCACTTCCTGCTTTTTGGTGGTTAAATGGAGATGAGTGTCAGGGACTTTCCTTCTCTAGCTGGCTTCAAATTACAAATCCTCAGATCTCGGCCTCCTGAGGAACTGGGATTACACGTGTGAGACATCAGCACCTGGCCAGTTTTCTGCTTTGAATTCAATAAATAGCTATGAATTTAATGTCATTGCTGCTTGCTAATGATGTGGAGAAAACAAATTTGTGGGATTCTGCCTCTTCCCTTCAGCAGTGGGGACAGGACATACACCCAATGGGAAGGTTGTAGCTTTACAATCAATGCTATCTCACTGGACAACAATTCACAGAATCTTGTCACTGCATGCATCTTCCTTCCCAGTAGACTGTAAATACATTTGAGGCAAAAACCAGCCATCTCTGTACCTTCATTCCGCCCCCCACTCTCTCTCTCTCTCTCTCTCTCTCTCTCTCTCTCTCTCTCTCTCACACACACACACACACACACACACACACACACACACACCAGCCTGAAGGAGAAATAAGAACTCATAGCCAACAGCCTCTGCCCAGTTGAGATAACATTTAGGACCTGATGGTAACTGCCCATGGATCAGTAGTTATCACAGGCAGATTACCTCACAACCAAAGGCCTGGGCTTGTTTCTACTGAGTCTCTTCCAACCATGTTCTGAATTATGGGTTGTTTATCAGAGGGAGGAAGAATGTGCAGGAAAGGTGGATAAATGGACAGGTCCACTAGCCAGGGAATGCTACATTATTTCTCTGTCAGTTTGTTTACATAACCACAATCCATTCTCATAAAACACTAGAAAATATTTGCTGGAGGACCAAATGCAAAGTCTATTGCATGAGCTACAAATGAGTAACTTTGTTAGGAAGACCTCGTCTAACTCATTAAAAAGAAAGTCTTCAGCCAGTGGCTTACACCTGTATTCCTAGCCACTCAAGAAACTGAGAAGCAGCTTGAAGCCAGCCTGGGCAGAAAAGTCTGTGAGACTTATCACCAATAAGTTATAAAAAAGAGCTGGAGGTAGAGCTGTGGTTCAAGTGGTAAAATACTAGCCTTTGAGCAAAACAAGTTCAGGGATAGCACCTATGGCCTGAGTTCAAGCCACAAGTACCAGAAAAATAAATAAATGCATAAATAGATACATAAATAAAGGCTTAAGTGAGGTGTCTATGCTTGTGCCTGTGATCCCTAGCTGAGATTTGAGGATCAAGGTTCAAAGCTATTCTGGGCAAGAAAGTCCAAAAGACTCATTTCCAATGTAGTACCAAAGCCAGAAGTGAAGTTGTAGCTCAGGTGGTAGAGCACCATACTTAAGCCAAAAAGCTAAAGGACAATGCCCAGACTCTGAGTTCAAGTCCCAGTACCAACACACACACACACACACACACACAAATTGAAGTCTTTGTGATTGAATGGTATTCCCATTCCCATTCCTAAGGTCAGTTTGAATATTTATTGAGGAGACCTTCCACTATAAAAGAGCCATGTACCAGTTACCTGAAATGCATGCACATTTTTAACATCTATATTCAAGGTTTAAAACATTTTTGCTTGTGAAAAATGTCCTACTTGGCTCTCTGTGTCTCATTTGGGAGATTAAATGGTAGCTATATACTACAGCTACCATTCACTTGGCTCTGAAGAAGTCATTATCACTGAAATTCAAAACCCCTGATCTAAGATGTCTTGGAGAAGTACAATATGCTATATACTATACATCAGAACGCATAGCACAATGCAAAATTAGTCCTTGTAAAGAGTTACAGGATAATACCTTGTACAAAACCCAATAGAGTTGTCATAGCAACTGATGCGCATGGGTTGTATGCCTGAGGTATGGGCTCTCATCTAGGGAAGAACTGAGCCAATCCAAGATGACAGTGAGCAGGATGCCTTGTTCTTTTCTTGCATGAACAATACAGTAGCATAACTGAACAGGACAAAGCCCCGATGGGAGAGGAACAAGGTCAGTAATGCCAAGGGATTAGCAAAGAAATATTCCAGCAGGGAAAGGATCTGGATGGGAAGATATACATAGGAGAGGAATCTTTATGGTTGTATCATACCAAACTATGACAAGAAAGAAAAAAAAGACAAAGAATACGAAGTCTTCAGCTGGGTACTGAGGGATGATGTCTCTAATCCTAACTGCTCAGGATGCTGTGATCTGAGGATTGCAACTCAAAACCAGTAGAGCAGAAAAGTTCAACAGATTATTCTCTCCAATTAACCACCCCCAAAAAAACTGGAAGTGGAGCTGTGCCTCAAGTGGCAGAGCAATAGTTTTGAGCAAAAGGGCTCAAGGAAAGGGTCCAAGCCCTGAGTTCAAATCCCAGAACCAGTGCAAGAAGGAAAAACAAAAAGGAGTATAGAAACCAATGGAATAGAATTGAAAACCCAGAAATGAACCCACAGACCTATAGCCACCTAATCTTCAATAAGGAAGCTAAAAAATAGAATGGAAGAAAGACAGCCTCTTCAGTAAATGGTACTGGCAAAATTGGTTAATCACCTGTAGAAAACTAAAGCTAGATCCTTATATATCACCCTGCATTAGAATCAACTCCAAATGGATCAAACACCTCAAAGTAAAAGCAGATACCCTGAAAACATTACAGAAAGGAATAGGAGAAACCCTAGGTCTCCTTGGCACAGGCCGAAATTTTCTTAATAAATACACAGAAACACAACAAATCAAAAATAGGTTGGACAAATGGGATTGCATGAAGTTGCAGAGCTTCTCCATGGCAAAGGACATAACAAGCAAGATCAATAGAAATCCTACTGATTAGGAGAAGATCTTCACTAGCCATACAACGGACAAGGGCCTCATATCTAAAATATACTTGGAACTCAAAAAATTAAATTCTCCAACAACAAATCCTCAAATAAACAACTGCCCTAGAAAGTGGGCTAAAGACTTAAAGAGAAACTTCTCTGAAGATGAAATGAGTGGCCAATAAACACACAAAGAAATGCTCAACCTTGTGGGCTGGGAAGGTGGCTCAGTGGTAGAGTGCTTGCCTTGCATGCATGAGGTCCTGGGTTTGATTCCTCAGCACCACATAAGCAGAAAAAACTGGAAGTTTTTTTCTCCAGTTGTAGAGCGCTAGCCTTGAGCTGAAGAGCTGAGGGACAGCGCCCAGGCCCAGAGTTCAGGCCTACTACTGACAAAAAAAAAAAAAAAAAGAACTTAAAAAAAAAAAGACTTCACACAGAGCTTCCCTATGACCCAGCAATCCCACCTTTGGGCATTTACCCAAATGATCACAAACAAGA
>NW_012267308.1:329232-329878 GCF_000151885.1 Dipodomys ordii
CCTGCCCATGTAATTGTAACCCCTCTGTACAGTGTGTTCACAAAAAATAAAAATTAAAAAAAGGACATATAAAAAAAAAGAATATGTTCCTGCCTGATGCTGGTGGCTCACACCCATAATCCTAGCTACTTAGGAGGCTGAGGTCGGAGGATCATGGTTCAAAGCCAACCTGGGCAAGAAAGTCTGTGAGACTCTTATCTCCAATAAACCACTCAGAAAACCAGAAGTGGCACTGTGGCTCAAGTGGTAGAGCATTTTCCTTGAACTGAAGAGCTGAGGAACAGTGCCCAGGCCCAGAGTTCAAGCCCCACAACCGACAAAAAAAAAAAAAGGAATATCTTTCTGTCTGGTGCTAGTAGCTCATACCTGTGATCCTAGCTATGCAATAGGCTGAGATCTGAGGATTGACATTCAAACCCAGCCCAGGCCGAAAAATCTATGAAAACTCTTCTTTCTAATTAACATGTAACAAAGCTGGAAATGGGAACATACCTCAAGCACCAAGCTAGAGTGAAACAAAACAAGTGAGAGTGGGAGGCCCCAAGTTCAAGCCTTAGTATTGGCAAGGAAGGGAGGGAGGGAGAGAGGGAGGGAGGAAGGAAGGAAGGAAGGAAGGAAGGAAGGAAGGAAGGGAAGAAGGGAGGAA
>NW_012267308.1:330033-382817 GCF_000151885.1 Dipodomys ordii
AGGAAGGGAGGAAGGAAGGAAGGAAGGAAGGAAGGAAGGAAGGAAGGAAGGAAGGAAGGAAGGAAGGAAGGGAGGAAGGGAGAAAGGAAGGAAGGAAGGAAGGAAAAGCAAAAAAGGAAAGAAAGAAAGAAAGAGAAGGGAAGGGAAGGAAAAGAAAGGTAATAAGTGTTTCTAAACCCTACTAAAGATCTACTTTTTTAAAATCATTAATGAGCAGTCCTGAGAATCTGAGTCTTTCAAAGAGCATCCCAAGTAATCATAGCAATACTAAAGTTTGAAAATTTATCACCATATTATACAACAAAAAAATATATAAGGCATTGTCCCTGCTACCATAAAGCATACAGCCTAATTGTGAGATCTGGTCACTCCTTAAGTCTTTTGCATACTATCAGACCCTAAAGATAATGACATTTCAAAATATACATCAGGATCTGGCTGGCTAGGCGGGTGTCCCCTTCCTCCCTCACTGCTGCATGTGCGTCCCTCCTGAAGCTGCGCGGTCGAAAAGGACTATCATCCCCCGATAGAGGAGGACCGGTCTTCGGTCCAGGGTATATGAGTAGCTGTTCTCCCCTGCTTGAACCTCCAAACAAGCTCTCAAGGTCCATCAGGAAAATTTCCTTGAACTTACCTTCTCTCCCCCAAACAAATATGCCTTTTATTTCATTTGTAACTTGCAGATTACCCTATTTTCTGCTTTGTATTTATTTGTCCTTAATTTCTCCTACAAATTAGGGATCTTGAGAACAAGAGCCCCATCTGATTTGTGGATCTGATTCAGCTCTCTGGTTCCTGAGTGCTTGAATGAATGGTGCCTGAATGCAAACCAAGGCAGGGAGGGAGGATCTACAAAAGCACAGTAATTAGGAAAGTTTTTCTAGTGTAGGGAAGTACTGATGTAAAAAGAGGATTTATTTTTTCTGACACAGAGAAGAGGAAAAGGCTTAGTGAGGTATGGGATAACTGCATAATCAACATGACAAAGACAAAAAGAAGAGCATTGCATGTGCTTAAGTCTAAGTTATTAAATGCTTAGAGCAATGATATAGCTTCAGAAATAATCCAATTAAGTATTTAATTTAAAATTTTATTAAGAACATAAAATACTTATGAATAATTTCAACCAAACTTCTACTGAAAGCTGTAAAACATTGCTAAGAGAAATAAAGTCCTAAATAAATAGAGAGGCATACAATGTTCATGGATTAGAATACGCAATACTGAAAGGTGGGTGAATGCAATCATCATATTCAATGCACCTATGTGAAAATGGAACCAGGAAAATGGATGGGGTTGGGAGAGATGGGAGAGAATAATGAAAGAGATGACATTGAGCAAGATGTACTGTACCCACAAACTGACATGTTAAATTGAAACTCCTTTGTACAACTAAAGATAACTTTAAATTTTAAAAAAAGAAGCCTCAATATTGTTAGGATGTTACTTCTTTTTAAACTCATCTATAGATTCAGTGAAGTCCTACATAAGCCTTATGCATGTCTTGTTGAAAGTTAAAAAACAAGAGTTGAAGCCAGGTAATGGTAGCTGGTACCTGTAATCCTAGCTACTTCAGAAACTGAAATCTGAGGTTCACAGTTCGAAGCTAGCTCAGGTAAGAAAGTCCATGAGACTCTTATCTCCAATGAACCACCAGAAAACTGGAAGTAGAACTGTGTCTCAAAGTGATAGAATGCTAGCCTTGAGTGAAAAAAAACTCAGGGACATTGCCCAGGCCCTGAATTCAAGCCCCATGACTAACAAAACAATCTAGTTGATTGGAAATAAAATACCTTGAAATTTTCTAGAATATCCACATATTTATATACAAATATATATATATAGGTATGTGCACATGTGCACACATGCATGTACACTTAAGATCTGAGTATTTCACTGTCTATAATTTATCATTTTAGGTCCAAAATTTATACAGAAAAGCCTATAGTATGGTATAGTGCAATCTAGCTTTATGAGCTGTTCAAATTATATTCCAGTCCTAGATAATTTTCCTAAGTATCTTTCCTTCTTGTCTAGTCTTACATTGTGACTAGGTTCTTCCTAGTTGTATGCCAGCCTCTTATCATGAATCTTCCTCTGCTTTCCTTGACCAAGGAGGAAGCTAGACTGGCAAATAATATACAGGCTTAAAACTCTCTCTGTCCTGAAGTGACATTATTTCTTCCCACTTCCTATTGGCCAAGATCTATCATATGACCCACACTAAACGCAGAATTGGAGCATGTAGACTTCCTGATACCAGTGGGAGGCAGGGGGAAAGGATAATGAGATACTGGTGAACACTACCAATGCGTGTGTAATCCCTATTCTCAGGGCCTTTCCATTTATCAAAGCAGAACAAAACCTGACTTTACATAAATTAATAATTTTATACCCATGAACTAGACCCAATCTTAGTAAATAAAACACCCTTCTTTCTATAAAGGGAGATTGAGTGATTCATTCATTTCCTTTCTTTAAACAGGGACATATTAATATTTCCTGGTACATAGAAGAGTAGAATTTTATAACTGTATCTGAGGGGGGAAAATCAATAAAACAAACCCCCAAATCTGTGAAAATATAGAAGCAAGTCAGAATAGACAAGCATGCAAATCAGGAGGAAGGGAACACATAGATGGATTGTCTAAAGGACAAGCAGAGACTGACAAGTGACTGACAGACCAATCTAGTCCTAAACAAATAATGATTGGGGAATAATGCCAGTGTGGGCTCTCCTTGCTGTGGGGAAATAGGCATTTATGAAAGAAAAGGGGTCTGTTTATCTGGTTCAAAGTGACAACCTAGCTGCTTGCCATAAACCTTTGTATGCCTGATTGTGTAGGGACCCTGGCCAAAGCCCATTGTATCCACGCACTGCCTGTTTTACAATCTCTTGTGTTTGAAATTTCCAGGGAGAGGGGAAATAAAAATTAGGAGAGAAAAAAATACCATTTTGGCAAATCCCACAGGTCAGTGACACTGTTTTTAAAATGTCTGATTAATTTGAGCTAAATCTGGAAAAGAAAAGTAGGAAATATTTCTAAACCAAAATGTGGAATTATCTCAGCCTGTAAGCAAGCACCCTTAAAGTTCAGCTATACCAGGAGCAGTTAGAAACTAGGGTGTATAGCTGTTCCTACAAATTAAGATTGTCTCCTGCTGGATGCTGGATGCTGGATGCTCATGCCTGAAATCTTAGCTACACCAGAGGCTGAGATCTGAGGATCACAGTTCAAAGCCAGCACAGGTAGGAAAGCCTGAGAGGCTTTTACCTCAATTAACCAGCAAAGCCAGAAATGGAGGAATGGCTCAAGTGGTACAGCACCAGTCTTGAGCAAAAAGCCAAGGAAAGGTATAAGACTCCAAGTTTATCCCACATACCAATATACATGCACACACACACACACACAGAGTCATCTTCTATCCAGGCTGAACCACTAAAACCCAACTCAGAGAGGTAATATACCTGAAGAGATGGGAAGGGTGGGAAGGGAGACAGAACTTGATAGTAATTATGGGTGGAGAATGCATAGCATACAAATACATCATCACTGCTCTTGACCCTACTCATTCCATAAAATTGCAGAATGATTGCAGGGTGCCAGAGAGAGGCTGTCAGCTGTGAATCTGGTGATTGACATGGCTTGTTGAAATGTGTTCAACCAAAACCCATTTGAGGTACCAAGGCTTACCTTTCCATCTTCGAGAACTATAATTGGAATACCCCATTTAGGCCTTTGACTGATGTACTAGTGAGGGCTATTTTTGTTCTAGGTGAAAGAGAAATTGGGAAGAGAAGTTATATAATCAACATGTCTAAAAACTACCGGCATAGGGTTTCAGATACATGTGGATCATAAACTTCAGATGATTTCTATTCAATCTCTCTCCAAATCTTGGCTCTGTTCTTCTTATATATGGTGGGTTTTAAACTTTTTTATTTACTTGTAAACTCAAAATGGTGCCTATCACAGGTAGATATTTTCTTAATAGAGACCCAGAAACATAACAAATCAAAGAAAGGTTGGACAAATGGGATTGCATGAAATTGCAGAGTTTCTGCATGGCAAAGGACATAGCTAGCAAGATCAATAGAAATTGGGAGAAGATCTTCACTAGCCATACAACAGACAAGGGTCTCATATCTAAAATATACCTTGTACTCAAAAATTAAATCCCCCAAAAACAAATCTTCAAAGAAACAACTGTCCAATAAATAAGTGGGCTAAAGATTAAAGAGAAACTTCTCTGAAGAGGAAAGAAGGATGGCCAATAGAACATGAAGAAATGCTCAAACTCTCTAGCCATAAAAGAAATGCAAATTAAAACAACATTGAGATACCACCTCACCCCAGTTAGAATGGCTATAATCAAAAACTCTAATAACAACAGATGCTGGAGAGGATGTGGACAGAAGGGAACCTTACTACATTGTTGGTGGGAGTGTAAACTTGTTCAACCACTTTGGAAAGCAGTATGGAGGTTTCTCAAAAGACTCCACATAGAGCTTCCCTATGACCCATCAATCCCACTTTTGGGCATTTACCCAAATGATCACAAACAAGACCATACTAAAGTTACCAGCACAACTATGTTTACTGCAGCATTATTTACATAGCTAAGATATGGAACCAACCCAGATGCCCTTCAGTAGATGAATGGATCAAGAAAATGTGGTATATATACACAATGGAATTCTTTTTTTGCAGGGGTGGGGGTGTCCAGTCATGGGGCCTGAACTCGGGGCTGGGCACTGTCCCTCAGCTCTTCACCTCAAGGCTAGCGTTCTACCACTTTTGAGCCACAGCGCCACTTCCAGCTTTTTTTCTTTTTTGCTTATGTGGTGCGGAGGAATCGAACCCAGGGCCTCATGCATGCAAGGCAAGTACTCTACCACTGAGCCACCTTCCCAGCCCTACCCAATGGAATTCTATGCCTCCATCAGAAAGAATGACATTGCCCCATTTGTTAGGGAATGGAAAGACTTGAAAAAAATTATATTAAGTGAAGTAAGCCAAGCCCAAAGAAATAGGCTCCATGGTTTCCCTTATTTGCAATAATTAGTATATGTCTGAGTCAAGCAGAAAAGGTCAGATAAGTTGATGTTAGGGGAATGAACCCCAAGATAAGTATTCAAATGTTTTTTTTGTTTTTTTTCTTTCAAGCAATTGTTTCTAACATATTTATAAGATGATTTCTATGTTGCTTTGTATGTCCCTCCCCCACGGTGTAACCCATGTTTTCACTGTATTTGATCTTGGTATAATTTGTGGAGGGGAAGGGAAAAAACAAATTGTTTAACTAGGGATACAGGTGGACCCATTGCAACAATGAGATGTACAAGTAGTTATGTCGAAAAACGAACTTTACAACTTTGAGGGAGGGGAGGATTGAGTGGGGGAGGGGGGAGTATGGGAAGGGATGGGAAGGGGAAACAAAGATGCATGCTAAGAAATGCTTGATAAGAAATGTACTCGTTATCTTGCCCATGTAATTGTAACTCCTCTGTACAGCATTCTCACAATAAAGACAGAAAATAAAAAAATAAAAAAATGGTGCCTATAATTCTTGTATGCTTGTATCTGATAAACAACCAAAAGTGTATTTTCCAAGCATCCCATTCATGTTTCAAGAATCACAATTGTTGTTCATTAAAAATATTCCATCTTAGTGTCATAAAACAGTTGGTGATCAAGAACTCTAGTGATATTGGCTAAGTCTGGCTGACAAGCTAGACTCTAAAGCAGGCCCATAGGACTTGGAGATCAGGTACTCTGATTGGCCAAGCCAGCATCATGCTTTGCCTGTAAACCTAGCAAAACTCCATCTGAACCATTGATCTGAGAATATGAGGAGATAAATGATTCCTCAAAAGAAACTATAGGAACTTGCCAAAGAAAAAAAACTACAGAAGCTTTAATATTATATGGAAAGGATTGTACATAAAATAAAGATAGATTCTAAACCTGTTTTTTGTGTGTGTGCCAGTCCTGGGCCTGTACTCAGGGCCTGGGTTCTGTCCTTGAGCATTTTTGCTCAAGGCTTTACCACTTGAGCCACAGCTCCACTTCCAGCTTTGTGGCGGTTCATTGGAACTAAGAGTCTGCCATCAGTGTCCAGTCCATACCTATTTTCAAAAATCACTGATTCTGAAGACTGGAAAGAGCATCTATGATCACTTAATTAATTTCCAGTTCTGATAAGTAGCAGATAAATCTTAACTTGACAAATGGTAGAAAAGAGAATACTAGGAGATCCTTATGCATTTTAGAATTAAAAAATATAGTTGAGAGAATTAAACAAGAAAGGGAAAATATTTACACAGTTTCATGGTTTGATTAAATAATCTCCCCCTAGTCACTTAGATATGTATTGTGTATGTGTGTGTATGTATATATATATATATATATACATATATATACACACACACAAGTATACACTCAAACATGTATACATGTATATCCACACATATATAAACATGTATGTATATGTATATATATATATATCACACAAACACATGACTCAGGTAATGGCACCATAGCTCATATTTCAGTAACCCTCCTGTCAATAAAGCCAGACAATAGTGGCTCAGTTCTGTAATCACAGTTACTCAGAAAGCTGACATCTGAGGATTTTGTTTCAAAGCCAGCTTGAGCAAGAAAGTCTATGAGACTTTTAAACTAGCAAAAATCTGGAAATATAGGTGTGGCTCACGTAGAGCACCAATCTTGAGCAAAAAAAAGCAAAGGGATAATGCCCTGGCCCTGAATTCAAGTCCCAGTACCAGCACAAAATAATAAAATAAAAGGTGGTACTGAGATGTGAGATCCAGTACAGAGAAGAAAGTACAGAGAAGGTGTGGTGGAGTTCAAGGCAAGAACCTTCCGTGGAGAAGGGGAGTGGAATGAGCCTTTGTGGCAGTACCCAGGGAAGCAGGGAAGGAGTTAAGGATGCCCAAAAGAGCCCTATCAGTAAATTCCGCAGGTTACTGAGGACACCCGGAGCTCCCTGCTGGGTGGCGCTTAGCTCTCAACACTGTATCAAACATAATCCCAAAGACAGTCCAGCCCAGTCAGTTCACAGGGGCACTAATAGATCCCTTCTAAATCTATACTGGCTAAAACCATTAACCACATTAGTCTTTTGTCTTGATTAGAGCTACTTGCCCCTGTTTGCTGTGAAAACAGGATGGGCAGGCTTTGAATCAGTGAGTCCAAAGCAGCCCCATGAGGTCAGAGCCTTACTTTACCCATCCATGACTCTCAACAAACATGAGGGAGGTGAGGCCAGCAGGAAAGGGCCGGACCCTGACCATCACTTGTACCTGCCACAAACACTGCTAGTGTCTGTCCAGTCACTATCCTTGTTACTGCTTCCTGGTACCTTGCCTATGACAAAGTCAGTCATGCAGTCCAGAAACCAGGCTCCTTTGAGACTTTCCATGTTGCACGTCATACCAAGCAGCAAGTCAATTCCAGTGGGACCAGTGGCTCACACCTATAATCCTAGGCTACTCAGGAGACTGAGATCAGGGACTCTCAGTTTGAAGCCAACCTGGGCAAGAAAGTCCCTGAGACTCTTAATCTCCAATTTACCATCATAAAGCTGGAAGTAGAGGCTTGAGATCAAGTGACAGTGCACTAACCAGCCTTGACCAAAAACAAATAAAAGCTCAAGGACAGCATGTAAGCCCTGAGTTCAAACCTCAGTATCTGTTCACTCATGCAACCTGACTCTGCTACTGTGCAGCGCTCATATCCCTCTCTGATTTTTCTTCCTTCCAGTTCATGTTCTACCAACACAGTCTGCCAGATGAGCCTTCCACAGGTGATTTCCATCTTGAATAGAACTTCTCACTGAAACTCCTCAGACATACAGATCCACCAAAGCCCAGCCTTCTCTGCAGTGGCTGTCATCTTAGCCCTCACACCTCAGGTGAAGAGGAGGGCCCCAGAATCTGCAAGCATCCTTGCACCTGGGATGGATAGACCCCTTAATCTGCCACACCACTGAGAGCAAAATTAATGACACAGACCACTGTCATCAACAGGGGACTGGGTGGAATAATCAAATGCAGAATCTGCCTGAGAGAGCAGCATTCTAGGATAGCAAAATACAAACAAAGCTTGGGGATAAATAGATCTGGCAGCCACAGCTGTAATGACCTCAGCCCAGCAGTGTAGAGTTGACAGGAATTCACAGAAAAGGGACTGGTAATTGATGGAGCACATGCCAGGAAGGTCCAGGCTGATGGCAGAAATACAAGTCATCAACCAGAGCAGATTATCTGTCAAGGCAGGAAACTGTCTTTAAAAAACAAAGGTTAGGGGAGGTCAAGGGGAGAGAAGGGAGGGCAAATACAGTTATTATATTCAATGTACATATGCAAAAATGGAACCAGGTAACTTGAGGGGATGGATGAGGGTGAGAGAGATGAGGAGGAGGATGGGAAGGCTCACATTGATCAAGATACATTGTACTCATAAATGGATTTCTTGAATTGAAACTCTGTAAAACTACTTAAAGATAATAATAATAATCAACAAACACCAAGAACTGAGAACGTTAACACCAGCATGCTTGTTTTGTCTATGTACAGAGCACATGCTAAAAACAGGTTCCTATAGCTCCTGCCTGTAATCCTAGCCACTCAAGAGGCTGAGATCTGAGGATTGCTGTTCAATCTGGTCACAGGATAAAATTTGGTCTAGATGTTCCTCTATTCAGCCATCACCAAAAGACAGCCTTAACAGTCTCCCTTTATGCTTGGTGACAAAGACCTTCAATAACATGCTTGAATCTCACTCATCAGTAACTGGAAGAGTTTCTTTTACCTTTTTATTGTATTATTATTTTATTATCTATCATTTTATTATTATTGTGGCTCTAGAATCAGTAGTTGGCTTAAAAACTATAGGTTGGAGCTGGGCACTAGTGGTTCATGTCTGTAATCCTAGCTATTCAAGAGACAAGAGATCTGAGGATCATGGCTTGAAGCCAGCCCAGGCAGGAAAATCCTTGAGACTCTTATCTCTAATAAAAATTACCAAAAAGCTATAAGTGGAGCTGTGGCTCAAGTGGTAGAGCACTAACTAGCCTTGAGCAAGAAAGCTCAGGGAAGCCAGGCACCATTGGCTCACCTGTAATCCTAGCTACTCAGGAGGCTGAGATCTGAGGATCACAATTCAAAGCCATTATGGCTGAAAAGTCTCCATAAGACTCTTATCTCCAGGGCTGGGAAGTTGGCTCAGTGGTAGAGCGCTTGCCTTGCATGCATGAGGCCCTGGGTTCGATTCCTCAGCACCACATAAGCAAAAAGAAAAAAGCCAGAAGTGGCTCTGTGGCTCAAGTGGTAGAGCGCTAGCCTTGAGCTGAAGAGCTGAGGGACAGCGCCCAGGCCCAGAGTTCAGGCCCCACGACTGGACTCAAAAAAAAAAAAAAAAGACATATCTCCAATTAATGACACTGTGGCTAAAAGTGTAGAGCACTAGCCTTGAGCCCTGAGTTTAAGCCCCATGACTGACAATAAGTAAGCAAGCAAATACATAAATAAATAAGTAAGCCGTGCATTAGCAAGAATTGACAGTGAGGCATGAATAAATTTTTAAGTCTTAGTTTTCTCAATTGTTGCTTTTACTGATTATTTTTCTACTATCTGTAGTCAACAGAGCTCCTGCATCTTTTCCATGTCACTCTGTTTACTGTTTATTCTAGTGACCAACTAATAACTAGCTATTGCATAAAGATTATAAAGAGAACATTTGGAAGAAAGTGACTATATCGGCTCCTTATCTTGCAAATCTTTCTAATCCCTTATCCAGGCAGATGACACGGGGCTCTGGGTGAAAAGGCATGGTAGAAGGTGGGTGCTCGTGGCTCACACCTGTAATCCTAGCTACTTAGGAGTCTGAGATCACAGCTTCTAAAATTTCATATACATAAAACTTCTCTGAACATTTTAAATATTATTTATGGAAACCAACTCCAGGAAATGAAAACATGGGAGTTTTGCTTTTTTTAATTCATTGTTATTATAAAGGTGATGTGCAGAGGGTTTACCATTTTATGTCAGGTAAAGAGTACATTACTTTGTGGATAATGTCACCTCTTCCCTCACTCCCAGTTTTTCCCTCCTATCCCCACTCACAAGTTATATAGTTCATCTTTTTTTTTTTAACTAATTGTGGGGCTTGAACATAGAGTCCGGGCACTGCCCCTGAGCTTCTTTTGCTCTGCCACGTCTGTCCTTGTCTCGGTAGTTTATTGAAGATCAAAGTCTCACTGAGCTGTTTCCATGATCCTCAGATCTCAGACTCCTGGGTAGCCAGGATAACTGGCATGAGCCAATGATGCCTGACTATAGTTCATTTTTCCACATAGTGTCTAGTGAGTACCATTGCTGCATTTGTTCACCCTGTGTCCCACCATTTCTGTGTCCCTCCTGACTCTCCACAAGGACAGATAAGCAAATAAACAAAACCAAAAGAAAATAAAAACAGCAACCAAAAAAACGCTCTTGTTTTCATTTCCTGGAGTTCATTTCGATAAATATTATTTTGTATGATCAGATACACATAGGCATTGTGCCTTTGTGATCCTCCCCTAAGAGTATCCTTTGGTCTCACTGTATGTGAGTGCCTAGAGACCTGTATAATTTATCATGTCCTGGTGTATTTTAGATTTAACTTCCACATATGAAAGAATGCATGTGCCATTTGTCTCTCTGAGCTTGGCTTACCTCATTTGACATAACTTTTCTAGGTCCATCCATTTCCCTGCAAATGATATCATGTTATTCTTTCTAATGGCTGTGTAAAATTTCATTGTGTACATTATTTGGATCTACTCCTCTATTGTAGGTCATCTGGGCTGTTTCCATAGCTTGGCTATTGTGAATAGTGCAACAATAAACATGCATATGCAAGTGTCTTTATGGTATCCTGGCTTGTGATGTTCTAGGAAGAAGTTATTATACACAGCTATCATCCTAAAAAAAATGCTCATCATGGTAAAACCAAAACATTCAATATGTTGGCTCTCATACTGGATTTTCTGTTCTCTTGTTTTCTGCAATCATGGCTATTAGTCTAAAAAAACACAAAAGCAATACACAAACAAACAAAACACCTTTGGCTGGTCATTCTTCTCTGCAAGAAGATACTGTGGTTATGAAAGTGGACTGAGAATTGTCCACATAGGAATATACCAGCTTCTGACAGCCACCCTAAGACATCTATCCCAGTGCCTGAGGGTCCTTAGGGAGTTAAAACATCTTCACATATTCCTCATGTTGTACCCAGAATGCTTCTGGAAACTTCCTCACCATCAACCAAGCCACAGCCAGTCAGTAGGCCCCTTGATGTTGAGTGTGCCAGTTCTGGGGCTTAAACTCAGGGCCTGGGTGCTGTCCTTGAGATTTTTCACTCATGGCTGGTTGGTGCTCTACCACTTGAGTCACAGCTCTACTTCTGGCTTTTTGGTGGTTAATTGGAGATAAAAGTCTCACAGACTTTCCTGGCTGGCTTGGTTTTGAATCATAATCCTCATATCTGAGCCTATTGAGTAGCTAGAACTACAGCTGTGAGCCATTGGCACTTGTCTTCCCTTTATCTTTTCTGAACACTAAAAAAAATGTATATTTGTGGGTATACTTCCCACACCACCGTCTCTGTGGTGTACAGTCTTGTACAGATCACAAAGATGACATGTTGGGTTTTTGTTTGTGTTGTGCCAGTATTGGGCTTAACTTTAGCTTTTTCAGGCAATCTACCACTTGAGCCATATATCTACTTTCAGCTTTTTTTGGTAACTACTTGGAGATAAGTCTCAAGGAATTGTCTGCCCAGATTGGCTTCAAACCATGATCCTCAGATCTCAGCCTCCTGAGTAGCTAAGATGACAGGTAGGAGCCACCAGCGCTCAGCTGTTTTTCAGAAGCCTTCAATACACAGCTATAGCATAATATCCTTTTAAATCTGTCTCACGGGGGTTCTCTAGGCACAGACAAACCCTCTGTCCCCTCACATGGCACTCACTAGTGGGGTACACCCTGTGGATATTCACACCTTATGTGGGAATCTGACAGTCCATCTCATCCCCACACAGAGCTACCTGCCAATAGCTCATCCCTGCATCCTGAGCCACTTATCAGGCCCAGAGAACACATGGGCACTCTTCTTCTCTAGGCACCTCACCATCAAAGTCATGTCTCACATCATACACAATCAATAGGCAATTCTCTAGGATAATGTGTGTGTGTGTGTGTGTGTGTGTGTGTGTGTGTGTGTGTGTGTGTGTGTGTATGTGTGTGTCTGCGCGCCAGTCCTGGCACTTGAATTCAGGGCCTCGGAGCTATTTCTTAGCTTTTGTGCTCAAGACTAGAGCTCTATCTCAACTCCATTGCTGGCTTTTTAATGGTTCATTGGAGATAAGCATCTCATGGGTTTTCCTGCCCAGGCTGGCTTCAAACCACAATCCTCAGATCTCAGTCTCCTGAGCAGCTAGGATTATAGGCATAAGCCAAACACCCAGCTTTCAGATACAGTTATTTGTGCACTTAGTGCACAATCATTTCTTCGAACCAAATCAAGAAGTGTGGAAGGGGTCCTAAGTGGAAGCTAATAAAGCAAAATGTAGTTTTGCTTTCTTATCCTGTGGAAGAAACTCCATATTTTACACATACACAAGAAGATCATGGAAGATTGTCATGCTTTGGTTGGAAGGTTAGAGGACAGTGATTTCTATTATAACCCAAGACCTGGACAGGTGTTTACAGCCCTGGAGGTGAATAGATCTCTAGGTACTGTGTTGAAAATACACCAGCTTATTAAATCTGGGCTGTTGGTCACACCAGTAATCCCAGCTACTCAGGAGGCTGAGATTTGAGGATCACAATTCGAAGTCAGCCCAGGCAGGAAAATCTGTGAGACTCTTATCTCCAATGAACCAGCAGAAGTGGAACTGTGGCCTAAGTGGTAGTATGCTAGCCTTGAGCAAAAGAGCTCAGGAACAGCATTCAGGCCCTGAAAAGAAATTAAAAGGAAAAAAGCTAAGACTGATAATTCTAACACTGTAACACTGTTGTAAAAAAAAAAAAAAAAAAACTATACCCCCAAACTGAGACTTCCAAGACTAAAAAGAAAAGGCTTTCCAATACCCATTAATAGACTGTTGGGTAATTGTCATAATTAATATCATTAGAATGGTCATTAAAATAACATGATTATGCTAAGTAGTTTGTAGGGGGTAAAAGATAGAGCATATGAATACACTTGTGACATGAGCTGGTGGGTAATTGTGCATAGATAATTTATACCAATAACTCCTTATGAGCCTGTATCAAATTGAATCACTGTCTGTAGAGAATCCTGTCCATAAGCTAATTTGATGGCTGGTTCAAAACAAAAATGTTTCAAAGGAGAAGACAGGATAGTATCTGAGCTTAAATACCAGGGGTTGGGGTGGCCAGACAATACAAAATGCCAGCCAGCCATAGTCTCATTCCGAATCAACAGGCCGGCTAATGACAATTTGGGGATTTTTTCAAATCAGGATCTACCTCTGTGTTCTAGGACACAAGCTTAGATAATTACCAGTCACCTCAAGTTCTTTTCTTCACAACATAAGGCCTTAGAGGTGCCTCAAGAGCAGACTGGCAAAGGGAATTAGGTTTGTGATCAACCCAATAGTTTTCTAGGTGGTCAGGAAAGGCAACAGCTCATGCCTGTAATCCCAGCTACTAAGGAGGCTGAGTTCTAAGCCAGCCTGGGCAGGAAAATTTGTGAAACTCTTATCTACAATTGACCACCAAAAACAATCCAGAAGTGGAGCTGTGACTCAAATGCTCTACCAAGCCACCAGCCTGGAGTGAAAAAGCCAAGCAAGAGTGCAAGGCTCTGAATTCAAGCCCCAGTACCAGCATACGCGTACACACACATGCACACACACACACACACACACACACACACTGTGTGTGTATATGTGTGTGTGTGTGTGTGTTTTTCCCACCCTGGATAGGGACATACATTTTAATCACAGAAAGCACATGGAATCATTTTTAGAAACATGAAGAATGTTTATCTTTGAATGAGAGTTTTAATGATTTTGTATATTTTTTATTTTTTCTACTTTTCTGGGCTTTCAAAGTTTCTTCTGTGTGTGTGTGTGTGTTTAATTAGAAAATAATCATTTAAATAACCCAAGAGCCAAGGTGTTTTCCCTTAGCTTTTTCACTCAAGACCAGCAATCTACCATTTGAGCACAATTGCACTTGGCTTTTTTGCTGGTTAATAGGACATGAGTCTAATGGACTTTCCTGCTCAGGCTGGCTTCCAACTGCAATTCTCAGATCTGAGCCTCCTGAGTAGCTAGGATGACAGATATGAGCCACTGGCTTCCCAGTTCTTCATCTGCCTCTCTTACTGTTGAAAATTATCATTTCTTTACTAGTCTTCCCTGCTTCTCTTCCCTCTCCAGAAATCATGTCCCTGACACCATTAAGCAGGTTTTGTTTGTGTGTTCCCAGATAGATCTGTTCTTATTCTCCTACCCCTAATGCTTTGATCTGTGTGTGTGTGTGTATGTGTGTGCTCACACCAGTCCTGGGGCTTGAACTCAGGACCTAAGCACTGTTCCAGAGTTCTTTTTACTCAAGGTTAGCACTCTACCACTGGAGCTACAGCTCCACTTCCTGCTTTTTGGCATTTAATTGGAAATGAGTCCCACAGACTTTCCTTCCCAGGCTGCCTCTCAGCCACCATCCTCAGATTTCAGCCTCCTGGATAGATGGGATCCCTGTGTGAGCCATCAGCACCTGGCTTTCCCTCTGCTTTGAAATCCACTCTTAATATTGGATTCAACCTATTCACTCAGCTCAGCAGGGAACTATCTCTGTCAGGGACAAACAAGTCATCCAAATAAAGTAAGTGGTGAGGGCAAATGACAAATGCGCCCTTTTCCTTAAATAATAGGATTTACACAAACCCAATCGTGGGGTGCCATCACCTCCTGAAAAGCAGAACTGCTTCTGGGTAGCTGATGAACGATGTTTTCCTCGGTCTCTCCCTCCAGGCTTTCCCACACTAATCATGTTTAACATCTGTAATCTTCTGCCCATCAGACAGCCTGCAATTCTTTCTTGATATCTCAAAGTGATTTCTGGACTTCCCAAAGAACAGGTCATACAATAGCTTTGTGTGATTCTGAGTATTTTGAATCTATCAGACTGCTATTGCTCTGTTGCCAAAAAAAAAAAAAAAAAAGAAAGAACCTAAAAATTGGTTTCATTTCCATAGTTTCTAGTTTCCAATTACATGACAACTAGAGACCTAACCTAGCACATAAAAGGCAGAAAAAGAGCTGTAAAACTCAGTAGGTTATTTTTCTATCTTTGCTATGAGAATATTCTATGTGTGCCTGTACTGGGACTTGAACTCAGGGCCTGAGTGCTCTTAGCTGCCTGGTTTGTTTGTTTTCTCAAGGCTAGTGTTCTACCACTTGAGCCACAGCTTCACTTCTGGCTTTTTGCTGGTTCATTGGGGATATTAGTCTCACAAACTTTTCTGCCTCAGCTGACCTCAAATACTCAGATTTCAGCCTCCTGAGTAGCTAGAATGACAAAGATGAGCCACCAGCATCGAACTCAAAACTTTAAGCCAGAGACTCAAACTTCTCAAATTGCTTATGGATTTTAAAAACTATCCCAATGTCCATGTTGCCTCAATACTATTCAAATCAATTTCTGAGCCCGGCACTGGTAGTTCACACCTGTCATTCTAGCTACTTAGAAGGGTGAGATCTGAGGATCACAGCTCAAAGCCATCCAAGGCACAAAAGTCTATGAGACTCTTACCTCCAATTAATCAGCACAAAAACTATTAGTGTTTGTTCTATCCAAAGCAATCTGTGCTTTTGCAGTCATGAGTAATGAAGCATTACTAAAATCAAAACTTGCTGGCCTCATATACCAAGAATTACACCTGTATAGAATTTTTTTTTTAGAATATTTTTTTTACCAGTACTGGGATTTGGGCTCAGGGCCTTGTACTCTTGCTTGGCTTTTTGCTTACAGCTGGTACTGTACCACTTGAACCATCCTGCTAGTCTGAATTCTTGCTGCTCAATTGGAGATACAGTCAGGCAGACTTTTCTGCCCAGGCTGGCCTCCATCCTCAATTGTCCATACCTCAGCCTCCTGAGTAATAGCATTATAGACATGGGATACTGGCACCCAGCTTAGATTTTTTTTTTTTAAGCATGATTAAAGCTGGATTCAACTCTATTTTCAAGATGGAAAGTCATTTTTGTCAGCACCATTTATTAATCAACTGTTCTTTCCTTATTGAATTGAATCTGATTCTCTGTATTTCATCCTCACTTGAGAGCTAGTTCTTCACAACTAGTTTTGTGCCATGAGTGTCTTTTCCTGCTACTGTCTGGCAATTCAGCTACCATGATTTTGTAGGTTCTCAAACTAAAACATCACCATAGGAAATCCTCATTTATTTATCCTACCAGTTCTTCACATAAACTTTGTGGTAATTTTATCCTGAACAAAATTAACTAAGGTAGCTTTAAAAAAAAATAGATGCTGTAGAAGCCCAGCACTGGTGGCTCACAACTATCATCCTCCCTACTCTGAAGTCTGATCCTCAGATGATCAGTTTAAAGCCAGCTTGGGCAGGAAAGTCTGGGAGACTCTTATCTCCAATTAACTACTGGAAACCCAGCAGCGGAGCTGTGGTTCAAGTGGCAGAGTACTAGCCTTGAGCAAAAAAGGCTCAGGGCCAGAGCCCAGGCCCTGAGTTCAAGCCCCACCACTGACAAAAAAAAAAAAAAAACAGTAGTTTATGCCCATTTTCTAATATTATAAGAGAATGCCACAAATAGGGCCAATTATAGAGAATAGTTTATTTGGCTTGAGATCCAGGAGGCTGAAAATAGAAGAGTGTACAAGGGCATTGCTGTGTCTCCTAAAGGAAAGGAAGGACAAAGATGGAGAGAGAGAAACAAAGAGAGATATACAGAAGCAGAGAGACACAGAAAGACAGAGAGACAGAGACAAAGACAGAGACAGACATATACAGAAACAGAGACAAGATACAGAGCTAGTCAGACATAGAGATACAGAGAGAGACACAGAGACAAAGAGGAGACAGAGAAAAAGACAAAGATAGAGACAGACATATACAGAAACAGACAAGATACACAGAGCTAGTCAGACATAGAGATACAGAGACACACAAAGAGGAGACAGAGAAAAAGACAAAGACAGAGACAGCCAGCCCACAAAAGCCCACACACTGCACTGGAGCTGCACTCTCTTCCTGAGAACACACCTCTCAAAGGTCCCCTTCTTACTCCCATCCCAAGGCAATTAAATCCCAAGAGGACTTGGAGAGGCAATGCTCACACTGACACACATAGTAAAGACAATAGCTACCCCGTTTTCCTTTCTTCTGGGGTTTTCTGATGTTGCTGTTGGCAGTACTAAGGTTTGAACTCCCGACCTTTTGCCTGCTAGGCAGGTGCTGTACTAATAAGGCACACATTTAGCACTCCCATTCTACAACCATTTTTTTGTATTTTGAAGTTTTTATTTTTCAAATAGGATCTCTGCCTCGATAGGATTACAGTCGTACATCATGCACAGGCTTGTTTGAGATAGAGTCTCTAATTTTTGCCCTCCTTGGTCTGAAACTGTAATTCTCCCATCTCTACCTCGAGTTGCTGAAATTATAGAAGTGTAACACCACACCTGGCCCATTCTTTTTCTTAGCAATTTATCTATGATACCATGAAAACCTTTTGGTGTAAGTAATACCCAATCTCAGTATACCACCAAATTCTTAATTCTGGGGTTGTTTTCATGGGAGTGTCTATGTGTTCTGGAACTATTGTATTGCCAAATGTAACAACTCATTAATGTCCTATGAACAAAAAAGTTTCATCTCTTTTCTCCAGGATTTTTTTTAGTGGTGCTGGGTTTTGAACTCAGGACCTTGTCCATGTTACCCTGGCACATTACCACCAAGCCATGCTTTCCAGACCTGTCGTTCACATAATTTTTTAGGGTGGGGCTTATTCTCAAAGCAATGATCTGCCTACTTGGGCTTCTCATTTATAGCTGAGATCATAGCCTCAAGCCACCAAGTCAAGCTTCTCTTCTCTTAGAGATAGGGCCTTAAGGCTTTTCTCTTGGGGCCTCCAAGAATGAAATGATCAGTATATACCACTGCACCCAGCTATGGGATGAGGAGTCTCTTGAACTTACTTCCCTGGGATGGCCTCAAATCTCAAACCTCCCCATCTGTCTCCCAAGAAGTTAGGATTACAGGTATGAGTCACTGGCTCTGGGCTGGCAGAATTTCTTGTGCTGTATTATGGGTTTTCTAGAACCTCCAAATGGTGTTTAATATTGGGAATCCCTAGGTACTCCTGTCCATTAAAACTGTTTTACAATATTTGTCACCAGTTCAAGCCCCACGACCGACCAACAACAAGATATACAAGACACTATGTCGAAAAACGAATTTTACAATTTGGGGGAGGAGGGGAGTGGGGGAGATGTAGTTGAGGTGGGAGGGACCGATAGAGGGGAAAAACAGAGGAGGAAGTAACAATGCTGGAGAAGAAATGTACTCATTACCTTGCTCATGCAACTGTAAACCCTCTGTACAGTATTTTCACAATAAAAAACTTATTTAAAAAAATTCTTCAGTTAGCCAGGCACTAGTGGCTTATGCCTATCATCCTAGCTACTCAGGAAGCTGAGATCTAAGGATCACAGTTCAAAGACAGCCTGGGCAGGAAAGTCCCTGAGACTCTTATCTCCAATTAACCACCAAAGAGCCAGAACTGCAGGTGTGGCTCAAGTGATAAGAGTGACAGCCTTGAGTAGAAAAAGCTAAGGACAGCTCCCAGGCTCTAAGTTCAGGCCCAATGAACAGGCACATACAACTTACATGTCACCCAAAACCTGTGAGAAGTGCATTAGCCCTACAGCATTCAAATGCATGTAGTGAAATGGAGCTCTGACAACATCATAGCGATTATTTTTTAACATGCTATCTAGAATTCAGACTATAAAAGCCATCCAGATTGGAGATCTGGCTCAAGGAGGCTGAGATCTGAGGATCGTGATTCAAAGCTAGCCTGAGAGCCAGCGCTGGTGGTTCAGGCCTGTAATCCTAGCTACTCAGGAGGCTGAGATCTGAGGATCACGGTTCAAAGCCAGCCAGGGCAGGATAAGTCCGAGAGACTCCTATCTCCAATAAACCACTCAGAAAACAGGAAGTAGCACTGTGGCTCAAGTGGTAGAGCACTAGCCTTGAACTGAAGGACAGCGCCCAGGCCCAGAGTTCAAGCCCCAGGACAGACCAAAAAAAAAAAAAGCCAGCCTGAGCAGGAAAGTCCATGAAAGTCTAACCTGCAATTGATCAGCAAAAAAGCCAAGTGGCTCAAGTGATAGAGAGCCAGCCTTGAGGGAAAAAGCTACAGGACAGCCAGCGTTCAAGCCCCAGCACAAGTGCACACATGCACACACAAACTCAAGCCCTATACACCTTCAAACCTAAACTTCTAAGTGCCTCATCCATCTACCTCCCTGAGATAATGCTGAGAATACTGTTCATTTTCCAGCCAGAGACTGAGGAAGGAACATCTCGAGGGGATAAAATACAGCATTCAGCCTGTGAACCCATACAGCCTCAGGGGTAGCAAGGCTTTTTCATTACTCTGCACTACTTACTGAAGGTTGGGAATGTTTTCAGCTTGGTGCTGCTTGCGATATGAGCTTAAGATGGTTTATAGTCCAGATACTCAGAGGAGGCCTAAACATGTCACCGAAGACCATTTAAGTGCTTGGTTTTGGAACTGCTTATAAGATAATCAGATAATCAGAAATCAATGGGTTGAAACTCAGGATGACAATTAACTTTGGGAATGGCTTCAGCCATATCTTTGTCATATGCCTCCAAAATGAACAACACAAAACTGGTACATCAGTGAGCTGAAAATCTCATTCAAGAAAAGTAAAAGTAAAAAAGTGTTTATACCTTTTTTTGAACAGCTATTACCCTAAAAGTGTGTCAACATTTACAATCATCTGACTTAAGATCCTTATTTGTGAAAAAATATTTGCTAAGAATAAGGAATGAAAAGTATTCAAGTAATAGGGTTTTCATACATATTTTTAAAGGGCAAATTGTTTTTTAAGAATAAAAGCTAATGTGTTTCATTCATTCTGGGCTGAAAGCTGTTGTTTTTTTCTCTCTTTCCCTTCCCTCTCCCTTTCCTTCCTTCCCCTTGAATTCAGGGCCTCATGCTCAGGTTGGCCCTTCTACTCAAGGCTAACACTCTACCACTAAGCCACACCTGCCCTTCTGGCTTTTTGTAATAAACGGAGTTAAGAGTCTCACAGACTTTCCTGCTCAGGTTGGCTTTGAACTGAGATTCTCAGATCTCAGCCTCCTAAGGAGGTAGGATTTGAGGCTAAGCCACCAGCATCTAGCTAAACACAGATTTTTCTTTTTTCTTTTTTTTTTTTTGGGGGGGGGGGTGATTGTGGGGCTTGAACTGTCCTGGGATGCTGTTCCTGAGCTTGTGCTCAAGGTTAGCACTCTACCACTTGAGCCACAGCACCACTTCCAGTTTTTGAATGGTTACTTGGAGATAAAAGTCTCACCAGGACTTTTTTCCCAAGCATTACAGGCATAAGCCACTAGTGCCCAGCTGTACAGCAGATTTTTATGGGGACAATATTAGAAAAAATGCTTGGAATCTTACTGCAGTAGCCCTTAAAATGGTCAATTCTTACCTGGTCTACTGCAGTAAGGCCATCTTGTCCTCCATTCTTTATTATCATAGTCATGGCTCCACTAGCAGGCAACATCTGTGTCTTACTTTTCCTCCTCTCTATCAGGAATACCAACATTACCTGGTAAAATTTTTTGAGATTTGAGATTAGCTTAGTAGAACTCAATGCTGAACAATTTGGAGAAAATTAGAATGTTACAGATGACAGAGAGTGATGGACTTACTAAGGTTAGAATGAGGTTTGGGGTCTGGCTCGGGCCCAGGAAGAGGAAATAATGGAGCAACAAAATTTTAGTACATGCACCTGTCTCACTCACAACTGAACAAAATTTCAGGGAGACACAGGTTTTGGCTTCCCCAGGTAGGCTATGAGGTAGGCCAGCAATGGCAGTGAACCAATGGGTTTATGGGAAACAGATGACTTCCTTTCCTTACAGTGTTTCCATGACACCTGCACACAGTTGCTTCATAAGGATGGACAATTCAGACAAGTGACCAAAGGGCCCTCATTAACACAGGGCAGTAACAAAGCTTGTGCAAAAGCACTGGGCCAAGAATAACATTCTGGGAAAATAATGACATTTATTTCAGGTTAAAAACATAAAAACCAGATGAGACATTCAAATAGAATGCTCCCACTGTTTAGAAAAATGAATATGCTTAAAGCTTATTTGGATGCCTAGTCACAAATAAGCAAATGGAAAGTGTCCTTTATATACTCAGAACAGGTCAGATTTTTACAAAGGTAAAGACCAAAGCATCAGAAGTAGAGGTGTGGCTCAAGTGCTAGAGCAAAAGTCTTAAGAGTAGAAAAAGCTAAGGGACAGTGCCTAGGCCCTGGATTCAAACCCCAGTTCTGGCACAAAAACAAAACAAAAAAGACCAAAATAAATGTGTTGTTTTTTCTCTTAAACAAGTACTTCAAATTCTCCAAAGAGCTCATCAACTTTAACACTAAAGCACAATGAAAAGCTTGGGCTCCAGCTTGCACCAAGAATGATTTCCAGTAAACAAGAGTGTAACAGTGATCTGCTATCAGATTGCCAACAGGCCAGACTTCCTCTGTCACTTTTCCCTAATACCTGGCTTCCACACAAGTCAGTATCATGACCTGCCACTTGGAGAACAAAGCCTTCCTCTCAAAGATGAATGTTACTGTTAACAGTATCCCATCAGTAAAATATCACTGAAGACCAGATATGGCAATCCCAACTCAAAATGCCTGTGATGTAATACTTAGGGACATGTTAGCTTCCTATCTACCCTCCATTGCCATGTAGATTCCTAACAATTGTGGCTCTTCCTCACAATATGAACTGGCAGGACATCGCTGGCAGGATGGAAGCAGAAGGGAGCAAATAGAATATATACAAGGGGTGCCAACTGTCACCTGGTAGCTCACACCTGTAAACCTAGCTATTCAGGAAGCTGAGATCTGAGGATTAGGGCTCAACGTCAGCCTGGGCATGAGAGTCTGTGAGACTTGTATCTCCAATTAACCAGCAAAAAGACAGAAATGGAATAGTGGCATAAGCCGGTAGACCTGACAATTTTTGGCAATGTAATTTTAGCATGTATACCTGTTACTCACAACTCTGCCTCCATCCCCCAATACTAGTAATACTCTACTATCTGAGACAGAATATAAAATATACCCCCACCAAATAACACAACCAACTTAACTTCTAGAATAAAAACTGTGGTGTCTTCTTTTCTCATACAAACACCTAGCTGCTAATAATTTGAAGGCATTGCATCCAAGGTCAAGTTCCTTCAGACAAAAGCAACCATCAATCTAGTTTGCTTTCATAATCGCTCACTCACAAGAGGGACCCACACTAGAGGACTTGCACCATTGACCTAGCTCCAAACAGCCAAGACAAGTCTATCAAAGGTAGCTGTGTTGCTAAACACCAGTAAGCTCCCTTCCTTGTGCTGGGGGCTCAGCACACCTTGGTCCTGCCTAACCTGTGCTAACTGCAACTTAAGCCAGGTCATGCATCCAGGCAGGAGGCAATTCTGACATGCTCTCCTGCGTCCACCTCATTGCCTCATGCAAAGACGGTACAAGTCCCAACTGGGGGAAAACCTCAAAAAGCCACTACTACAGGAACAATCCCAGTAGAATTATTTTCACAGGGCCAGTATAGTCACAGCTGCCCCTTTTGTCTTGACCAAGCAGCTCCAAGTGTACCGGGGGTATAAACACCTACAATGCCACATGAAGTAAATTGCACCTCCATCCTGGAAAGCTGCTCTCAAATATCATGCCATTATTGCCACATTGGTGGTTTTAAGAAAGGGTCTCACCAGGTTGCCCAGGCTGGCCTGCATCATCACTGCCTCTTAAAGAACTAAAGGTACATTATTGAGGGATACAAAAAAAAAGAAAACAAAAATCTTGGCCTTGCTGGGTGCCAGTGACTTACATCTATAATCCTAGCTACTCAGTGATAGCTCATGATCACAGTTCAAAGCCACCCCAGGTAGGAAACTCCATGAGACTTATCTCCTTGGGGGGAGGGGGAAAGGAGGAAGAGGGGGAAAGGAACTGGAAGTAAAGCTGTGGCTCCAGTGGTAGTATGCAATCCTTGAGAGAAAAAGCTAAAGGACAACACTCAGGTCCTGAATTCAAGCTCCAGTACCAGTACAAAAGAGGAAGAAAAAAGGCCATAGGCAGATACCAACTAGCCAGACATGGAGGAAAGCCCTCAGCCTCATCTCCATCAGGACTCTTTTCCAAAGACTGCATTCAACAAATCATCCAGGGTACAGAACAGAAAACAAGGCACTTAGTCAAGCCTGTGGGGAAAAAAAGAAAAACATATCCCAAGTCCTGGAAATGACCAGCTACTTTTGCCTCATCCTAAATAAAGCATATAATAGAATCTATGATCTTGACACAAAGTAGGAACAGAAATTGGGCCAAGAAAGCAAATACAAAAGATTTCACAACTGTCTTGCGTGCCAGTCTGTAATCTTTAATTAGAATGAGCTACCAAAGACATTGTAGCTTTCTTGTCTGTGATTAAGCTTAATATTTAACAGTGGCTTTATTAAGTGAATGCTTGGAAGGATTCGACATGACATTCAATTTACCTCACATTAATGTATGCAAATACATTGTCAACAATTCAAATATGGCACATCAACCAACTTGGAAGTACACAAGGCTTCCTCGAAACTCTCCTGAGGTGACGTGAGGACAGGAGGAAGCCCGGGACTTGGGTCCAAGTATCTAGCCAACTACCACTACATCATCACTGGTGAACTCGTAGGTGGGGACTTCAAGGTTGAGGGGCGCAGGCCCCTTCCTGATCCTGCCAGAGGCATCATAGTGAGACCCGTGGCAGGGGCAGTAATAGCCACCATAATCGCCTGCGTTGGCAATGGGGACACAGCCGAGGTGAGTGCAGACTCCTATCAGGATGATCCACTCGGGTTTCTTTACACGCTCTAAATCATGCTGCGGGTCCCGCAACTGGGCCACTTCCACTGAAGCTTCCTGGTCGATCTCCTTCTTGGTTCTATGTCGCACAAATAGGGGTTTGCCTCTCCATTTGAAGGCCATGTTCTTGCCTTCTGGAATATCAGATAGCTTGATCTCAATCTTGGACATGGCCAACACATCAGCCGAAGCACTCATGCTGGAGACAAATTGGGAGACGGCATTCTTGGCAGCATAGGCGACGCCCACTGTTGTGGTTGCAGTTACCAAATAGGAGAACCCTTTTCTAGCCTCACTGCTCTCTTTAGAAGACTTGGTGCTGTCTAAGACTTGAGGGCGGCGGTAGTCAGAGAAGTCGGGCACTTTGACATCTGTGTGTGAGAAGCGGACAGAAGCTGGGACTGTAGGACAAAAAACAAGAGGGTCCAAAAAAACCAGTTAGCCAGGTTTTCTGACAGCATGAGACCAACTCTACCGATTCATAAGTATAAAACCAAATTCTACAGATGTGAAATGTAAAGCCAGGAGCCAGGGGTTCACGCTTGTAATCCTAGATACTCAGGAAGGACAAGATCTGAGGAACCGCCTCAAAGCCAGTTGGGGCAAGAAAATCCATGAGACTCTTATCTCCATTGAACACCAAAAAACAGAAGTGGAGCTGTGCTCAAGTGGTAGAGTCAGCCTTGAGCAAAAAAGCTCAGGGAGAGCACGTAGGCCCTGAGTTCAAGATCAAGTTCCAGTACAAAAAGGGGAGCAGGGGATATGAAATGTGTTTCTCACTGTCTCAAGAATGTCATGCAGACACTGCTAGCATGTATAACAAATACTAAAGGTAGTATCTGGTACTAAGCTCCTGTCGCTGGCTGAATACGACTGATCATCTCAGTGCATCAAGTTAAAAGTCAAACAGCACAATAAGCAGCAATAGTTCACTTTCTGAAAATCCAGTTGCTAAGATATACCATGCATCACGCTAAGCATTTCTCATTCTCCAGACTAAAAGAAACCCCAAAATTCCTGGCTAAGTGTACCTGGCTAAGTTGCTGAATAATTGGCCTTATTAAACCATATATACCCTCTATCCCTAAGCACAGCTAACACTTTCAGGCTCTCTGGAAGAACTACTACAACAAAAAATACTAACTCAAGATCATACATTCTTTCATCCATTAGTATACTTTAGTTGCAGAAAGTTAAAGATTTCTACTTTAGGTTCTAAGGTACAAATTAATGTTCCTTTATCTTCAAGTAAAACCACTAATGGGCAAGGAAGGACATCTTCATCAGAACAGGACTCTTCCAAAATAAAACAAACTCTGCAAAAATAACTAATTATTCAATGTACATATGTAAAAATAGAACCAGGTAACTTGAGAGGATGGGTAAAGTTGGGAGAGATGGGAGAGGACCACGGAAGGGATGACACTGATCAAGATGCAGTAAACTGATATGCTGAACTGAACCCTTTTGTATAAGTACTTAAGGATAATTTTAAATTTTTTTATTTTAAAAACCTAATTCTTAGCCAGATGCAGGTGGCTCATGCCTGTAATCCTAGCTACTCAGGAGGCTGATATCTGAGGACCAAGGTTCAAAGCCAGCCTAGGCAGGAAAGTCTGTGAGACTCTTATCTCCAATAACCCACCAGAAAACCAAAATTGGCACTGTGGCGGCTCAAGCGTAGAGTGCTCATCTTGAGCTGAAATTGAGGGACAGTGCCCAGGCCCAGAGTTCAAGCCAAGCCCTACAACTGATGAAAAAAAAAACTAATTCTAAAATTTAGTAATTAAAAAAAGGTAAGGCTTCGTATATCTAATGTGGTAAAACCAATAGAATATTTTCTTTTTTGCTACTGTGGGGCCTTTAAATGAGACATTTCTATTTTAAGTCCTAAAACAGGCAGTGTGTCACAAAGAAATTAAATAATTACTGCCTACATTTATACTGTGGAAATAAATTGTTTTTGGAGGGACCAGGGATAGTTTATAAAAAGCAGCATGTCTTCTGTTCGCTCTCCCATAACGTTCGCAAATGTCTCACAAAAACTGAACTTACCAGCACCACTTCTAAATATGGTTCAGGGAGCAAAAAACTGCAAATTATAAATTTATTTTAGGAAATATGCCACAAGGTTTCCTTCTTAGAAATCAGTACAAAGTTCCTTAGTTTTAGAAAATGTGTTGGTTCCAAATGAAGAATCTACTTATAGAATGCATCTTCATTGCAATAAATTACAATTCTATCCTGGTCTACTACACTGTCTTGTACTATGTAATCCTTTGAATCAAATATTACAATACAGAAGAATAGTTCTGCTGCTTTTCATCTAATTTCCTAGGCCAATAACTTTATGGAAACCATGAATATTCATAAACAAGGGGAGAACCCAGCAAAAAAATCATTCTCTATACTGTTCTGACTTTTTCATTTTTCAGAGGGGCCTGAGATCCTGGGTGGTAGCACCCTGAGATTCCCAACTGTAGCTACATGGACTCAAAGTGGCTTTACATCATGTATCACCACTCAGGTTAACCTGATATGGCATACTGGCATCTGGAATCAAACATCAATGACGGTCCCATGGCACTGCCTGCTACCACACCCATGAAATGTGTTGTTTCTTGACTAAAAGATAAAGTTCACATTTCTACAGTAAAAAGTATCCACAAGAGCTGGGAACTCATGGCTCACTTCTGTTAATAATAGCTACTCAGGAGGCTGAAATCTGAGGATCGCAATTCCAAGCCAGCTCAGGCAGGAAAGTTCATGAGACTCTTACCTCCAATTAGCCACCAAAAGGCCAGAGGTTGAGCTGTGGTATAAGTGATCACCAGCCTTGAGCATAAAAGCTCCAGGACAGACAGACAGACACAAACACAAACACCCAAATAAGCAGTCCACAAGGAAATGTATTAGAAAAGGAAATACATTGTAAAAACACTAAATAGAATAACTGGCATTCTCATCAAAAATAAATAAATATATAGACAAAAGAAATACAATTGTCTTAATCCTATCTAACAGTTTAAATTTTTATTGGTCTACCTATATGGCCAAGAAACCTTAAGAAAATTCAACTGTCATGTGGCAAAAATCATTCTCTAACTCACACAATCTGCAATTAGGTTTGACGTTATTAGAAGATGCTAGAGGCCTTTTAACAACTTTTAAAAAGCTTTAATGTGGGTTCTATGTGCCTTGAAAGAGACTTATCATGATATAAATTCCCACACACACAAGGATAATCTTCCAGACTCAGACCCTTTCATCTTCCCATTAACTATCTGACCAGACATTTTAAGGTGAACTTCTGTAAATACAAAAGAGATCTGGTCTTAAGATTCTAAATTATGTGCCTGGTTTGGGAATATATTTCTATAAGGCAGGTAAGCTGCTAATTTTTGTAAGAAACCCTTTAGATACCTGACAATTTCAGAGATGCTTTCCACCTTTGCTACTGAAATTTTCTCCCTTCTCACTTCTCTGCCCAAGACTAGGAATAAACAGGGCATTCTACTCTTGCCCTAGACTGTTTCTCCAAAATATCCTCAAACTCCTTAATATATTCATTCACAAATAGTTTGCACCAACCATATACAAAGTCTGATGCTGTAAGACACAGAAAACTAAAGGAGACCTTGTATGCCCTAAAACTCAAGGCCAAACGGTTCACCCACAAACACATAATACAGAGTAGGAAGTGCTTTGTGCTACAAAGACATAAAAAAAATTCAAAATCTAATTGACCAGGTCCTGTAATTTAACTGAAAGGATGGGTAAGCCAGGGTCAAGTGGGAGGGTCATAAGAAAGTGAATGAATGCAGACTAAGAAACTGCCCTGCCTTAAAGAAGCATGTGATCCGGGCCACAAACTCAACTCTCACTGGGGCCACGCAGCACAAAAATGTTATCAAGTCACCCTAGGGAGATCTGAATGGCCTCCCAAAAACCACTGGGTGCAGCCAAAACATGGTACACTACAGACTTGTCCCATGAAGAAACCAGAGCCCAGCGTAGCAGGCCAAATATCTATAGTTCAGCGTAACAAAGTCTTCACAGGTGTTCAATACTAAATCAACAGCTTTGGGGCAAAGCACCCACATGTAGCCATTCACAGGATCATACTTAGAGAAGGTAAAAAGATTCGTAAGGTAAGACCAAAGATAAACTGGGATTAGCTGACAGAGAACTGGCCTCTGGAAAGAAAGAACATGGGGACCTCTGAATCCTGTTTCTTAAGTGTCTAATCCTAACATGTAGAACATACTATCAATCTCTCTCTTTTTTTTGGGGGGGGGGGGGGGGAAGGGTACCAGTACTGGTGCTTTAACTCATAGCCTAGACACTGTTCCTTGGCTGCTTTCTGCCTGAAACTGGTGCTCTGCCACTTAAGCCATACTCTACTTCACCTTTTCTAGTTAACTGGGAGGTAAGAATCTTCTGGGCTTTCCTGCCAGGGCTGCTTCCAACCCTTATCCGAAGATCTCAGTCTCTTGAGTAGCTAGGATTACAGGTGTGAACCACCAGTGCTTGGTGTGGCCTCTTCTCCTTGGGAACTTAACTACTTAGTGTGCAAACACTTTAACCAGGGGCCTGCAAACATCCCTCACCTCCTACACTGCATGTGACCTTGGGGCTGGGTTGGGGATAGGGCGAAGTAGAGTGTCGGTGGGGATCACTAAAGGCAAAACAGCAGTGATTACAAAGTGAAGTTCCCAAATACTAATCACAGTGCCTGCTTTTTTTTTTTTTTTGGATCACTTATTAAGTGTCCCAAGCTACAGCAATGGCGTGGGTGCAGATTTTGTCCTCTAAACCTCACACCATCCCTGGGAATCAACTGAAGAATCTGTCTGTAAGGTCAAGGTCAAGCTACCTGTAAGCACCGGTACTGGTCTAGCTGCTGAGATACAGGTGGGCGACTCCTGGTGAGTGGCACAGGTCGGCCTGGAATGAGGGCTCAGACCAGCAGCACCAAGAGTCCCAGAGCCCCCGGCGTCACCGGGACCCGCCAACTTGGCGGTGTGCGCATGCTCTGACACTCAGAGGCCCAGGAGCTCTCAGGCCTCGGCACCCCGCCGTTCCTGCACACCACCACCCTCCCTGGGTGCCCCTTCAAACCCGGGGAAGCCCCTCGACCCGGCTCACCATTGAGGCCCACGGAGGCGACCAGAGGCCGGCTCGCGGCCTGGCCGCTCAGCGACTCCTTACTCAGGAAGGGCCGCTTCACGTCCAGCACCGGCGGCTCCGGGGCGGCGGGAACTACGGCCTGTACTAGGGGCCGCAACGCACCCGCCACCCCACGGGCCGTGGCCGTCAAAACAGGCGCAAAAGGGCCCGAACGGGCGGCGACCGACAACATGGCGACAGCAACTCCAACCGCCGAGTCGGTCACAGGGACGACCTTCCCGTCCGGGGCGCAGGCGCCGAGAGGCGCAGGCCTGTGACGTCAGCGCGCCGGCCAGAGGGGAGTCCCGCAGAGGGCGGGGCGAACGGAGGGGGCGTTTCCCAGTGACGGAACGAAGCTGCGGAGGGCGTGGTTTTAGGCTCCTGGGCGGGGCTTAGTCCCTGTGCTTGCTAGGCTTGGCACTCAGGAAGGTTGCAACAAAGGCTGCGAGCCGGGGGCCTTGGGGGGTTCCAGATTAAGATGCTTTAGGGAAAAAACTTCATCTTGGGCGACCTAGAGATCTGAGCAAAGTATAATAGTTTAAATGAGATACTAACCGTTCCTAACGTGCGTGGCACCTACAACATAAAATAAATATATATGTTTGCTAAAATTATTTATATCATCATCTAACAGCCACAAAACGCCAGAGACCTGAGTGCAAACCTTAATAAGGGTCGTGGTAATGGCTTGCAATAATGAAGCATCTGATACATCTTAGGTTTGGTATTTTTCTGCACTTTTTTCCCTGTGTAATCAAGGTCCCTACAAGGTAGTAGAAGCTATTATTTGCATTTTACCAGTACGAAAGCAACCTTGATTCCTCTGCTGAATTCTGGTTTGCCAACAAGCTACAAAGCAAGTTATTTGGTGTCTGAGCCTGCTCTGGACCAGGCAGTTTCCCCAAGGAAAGTTTTAGGGGGCTACTAGAGTCCCTAAGTTACTTTCTATCACATGGTGAGATAACGTTTACTTCTCTTTGGGTTCTGATTACACCAATAATACGGTGTCAATTGGATGCTATTTCATTTTTATTATTAGCATTTTATTCGTGTAAGTGGTTTCAATTCAACATGTCAGCTTATGAGTACAATACATCTTGATCAATGTCATCTCTTTGACCTTTCTCCCCCCTCTCTCCCAACCCCACCCATCCCCTCAATTTTCCTAGTTCCACTTTTACATATGTATGTTGAATATTATGACTGTGTTCACCTATCCTTTCTCTCTCTTCATCCATCCAACCCCCTCCCCTTGACCTCACTACCCATAACACCTCAAGTTCCACCTTTCTGGTATTCATTTTGTTAAACTGTAAGTTCATTGTTCAAAAGAGACTTCCCTGTATATACCATACTGCAGTTAATCTATTTATGTACATGTGCATACAACCCTGTATATGTTGACATATATACTTATAAATTAGCTATAACATCTACATATGAAAGAAAACATGCGTCTTTTCTCTCTCTGGACCTGAAAATTCACTTGACATAATTTTTTTCCAGGCTCAACCATTTCTTTGCAAATGATGTAATATCATTCTTCCTGATAGATGACTAAAACTCCATTGTGTGTACACATATGTATGTATGTATATATATATAGTATTTTCCTTGATCCAGTCATCCATATAATGTTAATCCTTCAAACTCATCTCCCCTTTGAGTTCAAAGTTCTCAGCAGAAAATCTAAGTCTAGAGACACTTTAATCATGTTTATTTCATGCTATTTCTTCATCCTCCATGCTGATCCTTTATCCTATACTATAGTGACATTATGTGTTTTGGATTCATTTAGGTCAAAAGCACATTTAAACATGAAGCAAGTATGAGTGCAAATTTGGCAAGATGGTAACAGGTTAAAGTTGTTACCCCTGGAGTATCTCAGCACTACATGGTACTAGACATGGACCTAGTGACCTAGTCAAATTTCCTACCCTCTTTAGATATGTTTCCCAGGAGACGCAGGAATAATGGTACCCAACTTATAAAGTTCCTGGGAGGAGGAAACATCCTAGTATGTTCAAGGCTCATAGGAGGAAGCAAAGCTCAGAGTGAGGGTTTGCTGGAGTAGTTATATCTGAGGCATGCATCACGTTCTCTGAGCATCATTCCATTCCTACACTCCCCAATAACTCATCCTGACCCTCTCTGTCCAGTGACCCCCATCTCCTTTGATTCCTCATAACAAAGGCCTTGCCATCTTTTAGCCCCAGGCCCTGCTCTGAAGAACCAGCTAGTCTTGCCTCCCAGCTAGCACTAAGCTCATCCTCAGCAACAAAAATCTGAGCACTGGTGGTTCATGCCTATAATCCTAGCTAATCAGAAAGCTGAGATCTGAAGATTAAGATTCAAAGCCAGTCTGAGCTGATAAATCTGAGATATTTATCTTCAATTAACCAGCCAAAAGACAGAAATGGAGGTGTGACTCAAGTGGTAGAGTGCCAGTTTTGAGCCAAAAAGCCAAGAAAGAGGCTGGCATTGGTGGTTCATGCCTGTGACCCTACCTCCTCAGGAGGCTGAGATCTAAGAATTGCAATTTGAAGCCAGCCCAGGATAGGAAAGTCCATGAGACTCTTAATCACAGAAGAAAAAAAAAGGAAGTGTCTCTGTGGCCCAAGTGGTAGAGCCAGCATCCAGGCCCAGGGCTCAAGCCCCAAGACCTGCACCAAAAAATAAAGTCAAGAAAGAAATTGAGATGAGGTCCTGAATTTGAGCCTTAGTACTGGCACCAAAAACTAAGTGAATAAATAGATTAATTAATTAATGAACCAACACTTCCAAAGCAGCTCCCACCTGCCACACATAGTTGAGTGTTCCATGAAAAATTACCCATGTAATTCACAGCACCCCTCTGTGGTGGGGGAAGTAATAGAGAATGAGTGAGTGAATTGTAGATGAGTGGAGCAAGGATTGTGGTTCTGGACTCTGAGTCCAGTCTCTGTTCCATCACTTACTATCTGTGGCCTACTTCAAGTTATACAGCCTCTGCTCTTGCTTCTGTCTTCCCTTTGCAAAATCTCTAAAGCATTCTTTTAAAGATTCAGTAGAGCTGGGCATTGGTGGCTCATCCTTGTTATACTAGCTACTCAGGAGACTGAGATCTGAGGATTGTGGTTCAAAGCCAGCACAGGCAAGAAAGTCTATGAGACTTTTATATCCAATTAACCACCAGAAAACCAGATGTGGAGCTGTGGCTCAGAATGGTAGAGTGCTAGCCTTGAGCACAAGAGCTAAGGAACAGTGCCCAGTCCCTGAGTTCAAGCCCTACAACTGATGGAAGAAAAAAAAAAGATTTACTAGACTAACAGAGGTAGAGCACACGGAAGTATTTCTGGCACACATGGAATGTTCTGGAAATGTCCATCATGTTAACTTTCATTTCATAGATGAATGAAAGAGACAGAGAAGACACAAGACCTACAAAAACATCATGGATAGATACATAAAAGAACATAGTGGAGATTGGAGGTATGGCTCAGTTGGTAGAGTGCTAGCCAGTGAGCAAAAGCATCAGGTACTGAGTTCAAGTCCTGGTCTTGGACCCAAAAAAATAGAACAAGAACATTTATTGATCCAAGTTCTTGGAGATAACTCAGAGTTAGCAGGGACAAGCGTGAAGAGCCTGCCTAGGCTTCTGAACTTCAGAGTTACAAGCGACAGTCAGAATGGAACTTGGAACTTTAAGGGAAGATCTGACTTCCACTTGTTAGCTGTTGGAGGTGTTGGGGAGATTGTTTGTTTGTGCTGGTACTGGTGCTTGAACTCAGGGTTTGGCATTGTTCTTTAGCTTTTTTGCTCAAGGCTGGCACTCTACCACTTGAGCCACAGCTCCACTGCAGCTTTTTGCTAGCTAATTGGAGATAAGAGTCTCACCAATTTTCCTCCCTGAACTGGCATCAAACCATGAGCCTCAGATCTCAGCCTCCTGAGTAGTTAGGATAACAGACATGAGCCAGCAGCACCTGGAAGTTGTTGGTTTTTGAAGGGTTTTTGAAGGGATAGACTTCATGCCTCTCAGTTTACTTTTTCTGTGAATGCTGCATCAGGAAGGGAAGGGTATTCCCTTGACCCAATTCAGTTTGTACACCAGCTTGGCCTTTAGTAACTCCATGACTCCAGAGAGGGCTGAACTTCATATTCCTCATCTGTATGTAAAACAGGGATTCAAAATGAAATTGCTACAAAGATTGAAAGAATACATGTGGAATGAATATATGTAGTACAATGAGAGAAAATGATGTAAGGAATGGTAACGATCAAGATGAACTGTACATTTAAACTGATTGTTGAATGGTAACCCCTTTGTACAACTACTTGAAGATAGCAAATACATAATTAATAAAGAGAGAAATACCTAGTATACAGTGTTTGCTGCACAGTCTCTTGTTTTTATAAATATAGAAGGGAACTATAGCCATAGATCTGAGAACACATATACTGGGTGGACTTCTTGGTAACCATCAAGTCTGTAAAGCAATGTGTATGTAAAAACAAAGGTTAAAGTGGGCATGGCACATTTTTTTTAAAAAAAGTTAAATCATTCCAGACACTGTATGGCTCATGTCTGTATTCCTAGCTACTCAAGAAGCTAAGGTCTAAGGATTATGGTTTGAAGGCAGCTAGGGTAAGCAAATCTGGGAAACACATCTCCAAGTAAGCACTAAAAATCTGAAAGTGGAAGTGTGGCTCAGGTAACAGAGTGCCAGCTTTGAACAAAACAGTCAAATGAGAGGGTAGGGTCCTGAGTTCAAGCCCCAGTACTAGCACAAAGGAAAGAGAAAGGGGGAGGGGGATAAAGAGGGAGAGGAAGAGAGGGCAGGGAGAGAGAAAAAAGGAGGGAAGGAAATGAAAGAAAGAAAGAAAGAGAGAGAGAGGGAGGGAGGGAGGGAGGGAGGGAACAGATGATAGAATGAAGACTCCCCCTCTCCCCTTACAGTCCCAGAGAACCTGTTGGATGGGCATTTGTACTGCTGTAAACCTCACAATGATTGGCCAGCATTGTCCTGGGAAATGAGCCCCTATCATCTTAAGTGGCAAGGAGACTCTGCTTGAGGTTGGAGTCTGAAGACAAGACAATTATCCTGAGTGGTCCAGGCAGGCCCAGAGAAATGAGAACTTTTAGAAGAGTCACACTCTTGGCTTTTGAAGTGGAGGCAGGAAGGAGCCTGGAACTGGGGAATGTAGGGATTGCTGGAAGCTGGAAAGGACATGTATTTTAGACATGTTTACATCTTCTAAAACCTTGAAAAGGAACTCAAGTCCTGCAGACTCTAACCTCTAGGACTTTCATAAATTCAGGGAAGAAAAGGGGAATCACAGAAATGGTGGGACAAAAAGTGAACCAATTCAACCCTGACACTAGATACAATGTTGGAAATGAACTTTACAACATGGGGGTGGAGAGGGAAGGGGAAATTGGGAGAAAATGAGGGTAGAGTAACACTGTTCAAAAGAAATGATCTTTAAAAAAAAGAAATGATCTTATCATCTGACTTAGGTAACTCTAACCCTTCTGTACATCACCTTTATAATAAAATTTAAATTTATTAAAAAGATGTATGTGTATGAAGTTACTCATTGGGCTTGTGGAAGCAACAGAAAGCTCACACATACACTAGAAACCCTGACTTCTCTTTGCAGATGGATAGTGACAGTGGGTGCTCAGCGATCTGGATCCTTTCCCAAGGGGGAAGAAATCTTAAGTTTATACAGTTCCATGAGAAAGACCTAGAGTAGGAGGATGTGTCTGTCAGTCAGCAGAGTGAAGGCCTGACTGCAAGAGCATTTCAACAGTTTGTTTCAGCAATGGGTTTTCCTATGGTGTTGGGGAGGGGAGGGTGCACTAAGCATGATCTAGTGATTGTCCTGTTTCTATAATGAAAGGCTCACCTCAAGTCCCAAGGGTGGTAACTACCTTCCCGTTGAATCACGGCCCCTTATCTTTCTCCAATTTCCACATCACTGACCTGGAATCTTCTGTTCCAGTGGCTTGTGAAGGCCTGTCCTCCCACATCTCCCTGCCAGCCCACATCCCACTTTTGAGCTAGACATGAAGACTGACAGCCCCTTGAGAAGGACACAAACTGTCCCCGAGTTAAGCCATCTAAAAATGGATTGCTCTTCCATAAAATCCATCTCCGTAATTCTGTACCCCTAGCTCTTTGAAAGACGGTAACCCCAGGGAGGGGAAGAAATTAGCCAGAGAGGAGAAGTTCAGATGTGTTAATATTTTAATCACTCGTTCCTTTAACACATTAGTCACATTCATTAAGTATGATTAATATGCAGGCTTTGTTGAAGATTGCTACCAGTTCCCATCTCCAGATGAACATCCATCTCTTTTGTCCAGCAAGCTACTCTGATGATACTAAAAACTACCCACTTCATATTTTTTTACACCTGAATTGCGTTGTGTCCCCTGGAAAAATTCATTGAGTGAATTGGATTCCATTATATAGAAAACTTGCTATGAGCTTAGACTTCCAAGTCCTCCATTTGCTCCTGAGTCATTCGAGACAAGTAATTGAACCTATCTGGGCCTCAGTTTCTTCCTTTTGAAGTTTCATCCATTTATTAAAAGCTTTTGTAGGATGATTGCAATATGCAACGTTATAATCAGAAGACAGAGAAAAGAGTGCAAATGTGCCAATGCAGGTACTTGTAATCCTAGCTACTCAGGAGGCTGAGATCTGAGGATCATGGTTTGAAGCCAGCCCAGGCAAGAAAGTCCATGAGACTCTTATCTCCAATGAGGCACCAAAAAGCCAGAAATGGAGGTGTGGTCTACCTGGTAGAGTGCCAGCCTTAAGTGAAAATGCTAAAGAAAAATGCTCAAGCCCTGAGTTCAAGTCCCAGAGCTGGTATACAAACACATACATACACAAAATAGTACAAATATGGTTACTTTTGAGGACTTTGCATTCATGCCAGGGAAACAAGGTAGATGACAAACAGATACAGCATGTCAGGTGGCTGTATGTTTTTGTGGAGTCAATAAAGCAGGGTGACTGGATGCTGGTGGTTCACACCTATAATCTTAGCTACTCAGGAGGCTGAGATCTGAGGATCATGGTTCAATGCCAGCCCAGGCAGGAAAGTCCATGAGACTCCTATCTCCAATTAACAGTCAGAAAACTAGAAGTGTGACTCAAAGTGTTAGCATTCCTGCCTTGAGCTCAGGAACAGCGCCCAGGCCTTGAGTTGATAAAATGAAAAAAATAGGGTGAAGGAGAGAGAGAGAGAGAGAGAGAGAGAGAACTCAAGCTAGTTTTGCAAAGTGCAGGCTTTCCTTCTCTGGTTGAGCAAGTCTGATCATGTCAGGGTTGAACTAGTTCTGATCATGGTAGGCTTTCCTTAGCAAGAGGGCCCCTTGGTCAACCCTATTCCCACTTACCAAGTGGAGAAAATGTGTACCATAGTGCTATTCAACTGATAAATTGTGAGCCCTGATAGTGTTGTGGCTAGAGGTGAAGCTTGGCACCCAAATGGAAGGAGTTCCTGCTTCACATGCCACTTTCTCTGAGAATGGGGGCCACGAGGGAGAACGTCGTCCACAGCACCACCCCTCTGCCCATCCCTCACTTCTTCCCCATCCCGTCCAGCATGGTGCTGTGTGAGGATGCGAAGAAACATGGTATGTGGGAATGTGACCTGCTTGGTCCTCATAATGCACATCACTGCATTCAATGTCAGGGCCTCTCTCATTATTTTCTGCAGGGTGAGAATTCTCTGAGGGGAGGTAATCTGAGAAGAGCTGGTTTTATGTTGGTGTTTCTTTGGCTTGGGGGAGTGTGTGCATGTGTGTTGTGGTGTGTGTGTGAGCATGTGTCTGCTCATTTGGGGGTTTGGACTCAGGGTCTGGGTGCTGTCCTTAGCTTTATACTCAAGGCTGGCACGCTACCAGGTTAGCTGCACCTCCACTTCTGCCTTTTTCCTGCTTCATTGGAGAGAAGAGTCTCATGGACTTTACTGCCCAGGTTGGTTTCAAACCACAATCCTCGGATCTCAGCCTCCTCAGTAACCAGGATTACAGGTGAGAGCCACCAGCACCTGGCCCCTCCAGCATCTTAAAGCAAGCTCAAGCTGAGTTAGACCCACCTCCTGACTCAAGTTGATGGCCATTAAACCAGAAATCCTATAACTCCATATTCTGATTAATACCTGTCTTGATTCCCAGATAGGATACCTGCAATCCATACAAATTACCCCAAAGCTGTGAATTAGAACTAGTGTAATAAAATACAACTGAAAAGTGTTAGGAATTGGTGGTCTTTAATTACAAAGAATGATAAATTGATCATTCCAAAGAGTATTGATCCACAACTCATTTAATTCTCTGCAATTAAATCTGTCAAATTTTGCATGATAATAATGGATGATCCACCTGACCAATGGTAGGAGATGGAAAGGATAAAAAAAAAATTTTAAATGGAAGTCTACAGCCCAGGATCTGGGGACACTACACCAAAGCACTAAACTGGTTCCATTCCCACCCCACCTCCAGACCTTTGGGAGATTCACATGAAGACTCCTTCTTACTCCTATTTATCTCTGGTCCTCAACCAGGTCTTGCAGTAAACCCATGGTCTTAGGGGAAGTAGAGATAAAGCTAAGAGACTCTCATCTCCAATTAACCAGCAAAAACTAATAATAATAATAATCCAGAAGGACCTGAATTCAAAGCCCAGTACTGGCATTAAAAAGTAAATAAATAAATAAACATATAAATAAAGTCATGCCTTAGTTTAAATAGTTCTCAATGGCATTGAATGATAAAGTAGCTTATAAATCAAGAAGGTGGCTCAGTGGTAGAGCGCTTGCCTTGCATGCATGAGGCCCTGGGTTCGATTCCTCAGCACCACATAAGCAAAAAGAAAAAAGCCGGAAGTGGCACTGTGGCTCAAGTGGTAGAGCACTAGCCTTGAGCTGAAGAGCTGAGGGACAGAGTCCAGGCCCAGAGTTCAGGCCCCACAACCGGACCCCCCCAAAAAAATAAATAAAAAATAAATCAAGAAGCATATGATCGAGTTAATGCTCCATGTGGATTTGCAGGTTACCTGACCATAAATGTGTCTTTCCAAACAAAATGTTGCCTTTCCAAACAGAAAAGTCTAGCATACCATATGTTAACTATTGTCTTTGAAGTGTGAACTTACTAACCCATATCCTTCACTCTCCTCATTATATTTTTCTATATTATCTGATGGCTTTTACATCAAGTTTACATTATTGTTGTTGCAGTTAAAATAGAAATAACTGCTGGGGGCTGGGGCTTACACATGTCATCCTAACTACTCAAGAAACTGAGATCTGAAGATCACAGTTCAAAGACAGTCCAGGCTGGAAAGTTTATAGGACTCTTACTGCCAATCAACTACCAAAAAACCAGAAGTGGAGTTATGGCTCAAGTACTAGAATGTTAGCCTGGAGTCAAAAAGCTAAAGGACAGCACCCAGGCCCTGAGTTCAAACTTCAATACTGGCATACACACATGCACACACACACACACACACACACACACACACACACACACAGAGCAAAGGGGTCAGGCTATTTTGTGGGTAATAACCAGAAGAGGCAAGGGGCAGAAATAAGAAACTTTCATCCCATGGTTATGGAACGGAAAGAACCACCATGTCAGACAACAACTGTCCTAGAAGATGATTGTCCAACCCTGGGGAAGTCTGACCTTCTAATCCATTCCAAATGATGCCAGAACTCCATTTCAGAGCACATACATATTACATGTAATTATTATAGCATAATATAACACATTATATTATATTATTTTATTATAATATTATATAATATATAGCATATACTATGTACTGATACATAATATATTACATGTGATAATATATAAAATTATATATAAAACTATATTTATATAACCTTATATATTATACATAATATGGAATACTGTACTTATAATGTTTATACATAATATATTTATATTTTTAATGACCAGGTTATCAATTACTGAAGACTTTCAAATGAAAATTCCAACATCATAATCTTATCTACCAACTCCTGGACAATCAGCTGTGGTCAGAATTATTTTGCAATCACTATGATGATTTGCTTTTGTGAAAATTGAGCTAAATCATTATGTTTGTGAGTGTTTTTTGTGGGGGAGGTGTTGTTTGTGTTTTTGTGTTTGTGTCTATGTCTGTATGAGTTAGGACTGAGGTTTGAACTGAAGGCCTCATGTTCTTACTTGGCTGTTGCTCTATCATTTGAGCCACAGATGTACTTCTAGCTTCTTGCTGGTTAATCAAAGATAAGTCTCATGGATTTTTTTTTTGCCTGGGCTGGCTTCAAACCACAATCCTCAGATCTCAGCCTCCTGAGTAGCTAGGGTTACAGGCATGAGCCACTAGCAACCAAATGTAGTTGTGTTTTAACAGGAGTTAAGAGCTAATTCACGTATGTAAATGATAGGACTTGGAGGCATGCCTCTGGTGGTAGAGCACCTGCCAATGAGTGTAAAGCATCAAATAGACAGTCCTGCTCTCTGAGTAAGAAGGAAGGGAGGAAGGAAAGAAGAGAGGGAGGAAAGGAGGGAGGGAGGGAGGGAGCTGTGGCTCAAATGGTAGAGTACTAGCCTTAAGCACCAAAAGCTCAAGGAGGGTTCCCAGGCTCTGAGCTCAAGGCCCAGGATCACCACATACAAAGCATCAACTGAATGACATTATGAATTAATAAGCCACAATCTGCCATAACAAATTGGGGAACTATAGCCGTCCCTTCCATTTCTTTATTTATAGCTCATTCTGCACATTACATCTTTTCAGATATTCAGTGCCCAACATACTTGCTTCTTAAAAAGAAAAAGCGTTCCTTACCAAAGGCAGGTTTATGTTATCTTATTGAAACACTGCATTTCAGGCATCTTGGGTGTATGTATTTACAAATAGACCTTCCCTTCCATATCCTGGCAGGCATTTCTTCTCTCCTGTTCTGCCAGGAGTGCAGAATTCTATTTGAGGGTCTCTGATTCAAGCTCTGCAAAAACAATGCCTGAATTTGTGTCACTCATAGCTCATTGCTTAAGAGTGTGAGCATAAAGTAGCCAGGCTGCTTAAGTCCAGCCAGAACCCTGCAACATCTGGAGTAGACAGACCACCTAGCTTGAGCTAATGGGGGCTCATGCCAAATCTGCACCACAGCCTTGATTTTTGTTTGGGTGTATGGGGCGGGGGAGGAGGGGCGGTGGGGGGGCGGCTGGGAGCTGTCTCTTAACTTTTTCACTCAAGGCTGTTGCTCTACTGCTTGAGCCAAACCTCCACTGTGTCTTTTTGGTGGCTCGCTGTGCAATTAGAATCTCAAGGACTTTCCTACCCGAGCTAGCCTCAAGCCTCAACCCTCACATCTCAGCCTCCTGAGTAGCTGGTATTACAGGCGTGAGCTCCAGGTGCCTGGTAGTATTTCTTTACATACCCCTCAATGTTGCTGCCAGCCCTGAGATCTTTGGTATGTTACTATTTTTTGTTTTGTTTTGTTTTTTGCATTCACTTGGACCTCATTTGATGGCTTCATTATATGTGGAGGACCCCCCTAGCACAGTGGGGGATGGGGCGGGAAGATGGCACAGGTATCCAGGCTTGCTATTGTGCTGTGGTTTTTTCAACATGGAGAAATGTTAATTGTATTTCAATTCTGGAAGCAGCAGGAGAGTGACCTGTGTCCCAAGGCTTTCATTTAGTATTGGTGCTTTGGACCCTGGAGTCACAGCCCCCCTGGCCCATCCCAGCCCCCAAGCTTTGAGTGCTAAACAAATAGAAATAACAAGTATCACGTGGATGGGCTGAGGCAATTAAAAATAAATCGGCATCTTGGGGGAAAAAAAGTCATTTGCAGAAACAGTCATGTCCCCAGCATGAAATATGGAGAGAATACATGAAAGCAAACTTCTCATTCATTAAGTTGCCACCCTCATTCTTCCCAAGGAGGGAATGCCATAAAAATACTTCATTAGGCACTGCCCCCCTGGGGAAGTGGGAACCTTTCAAAAGAGGAGTTTGTAAGATGAGAGAGATAAAGGAGAAGGGGGAGGGCAGGGGAGGGAGAGGAGAGATTAGAGGCACAGAGAGAAAAAGGAGAGGTAGAGGAAGAAGGAGAGAAAAGGGAGAAGAGGGGGAAGGAGGAGGAAAAAGAAGGGAGAGAGAGAAGAGGAGGGAATAGGAAAAGGGAGAAAGGAAAGGGAGGAGGGAGGGAGACAAACGAAGGGGAGGGGGAAAAGGGACAGAGGGAAGGGGAAGACTTTTTTTCTAGTACTCAGAACTTCCTGCTTTCTTGGCACTCTACTACTTGAGCCACACCCTCAGCCCAGTTTTTTGCTGGTTAACTGGAAACAAAGGCTCGTGTATTTGTCTGCCTGGGCTGGCTTCAAACCTCAATTTGTTAGATCTCAGGATTACAGGTGTGAGCAACAGCACCCATCATGACTCTAATATTCAATCACATAGATATAACCTAATTTATTTAAGTGTTTTTCCTATCATTCAGTATCTTCCTAGTTCATAATTTGTGTGTGTGTGTCTGTGCGTCTCTCTTCTGTCTGTCTGTAACTGGAGATTGTCTCTTAGTTTTTCAGCTCAAGGTTGATGCTCTACCACTTGAGGTACAGCTCCACTTCCAGCTTTTGCTGGTTAATTAGAGATAAGAGTCTCATGGACTTTTCCTGCCCAGACTGGTTTTGAACAGCAATCCTCAGATCTCAGCCTCCTCAATAGCTAGCAGGACAGGTATGAGTCACAAGCACCCTGTTCAATTTTAATCTCAAATGATTTGTGGTAATCTGAAATTCAAATTGAGCAGGGAACTCTGCATCTTCTATAACAACCCTTCCAGGAATTTTTCAAAGGTTTTCCTCCATGTTTCTAATGCCCTCAGACTAGAAAAGAGGGAGAATGACTGAACTTGCCTTCAGCATTTTTTCCTGGGTTCTGTCTTATTTTGGAGGCTTTATGATCAAAATGAGCAAATTCGGTTCCTGTCCAGCCCTACTTGGTGGATGAGAAACCTGAGCTCGGGAACTGCAGGAGAATACTCACACACTAGAATTCCTAAGGACGGGAGTTTAGTTCAGCCATCCCAACCACAATGCTGGTCCCCAAAGGGAGAGGCAGAGAGACTGGAAGGGATGGGGGAAGAGGCTTTCTCCTGACCTCAACTTGCTTTTGTGAGATATCTGCCCAGTGCACCTCAAAATCAAACTCAGGCTGAGCACCAGTGGCTCACACCTGTAATCGTAGCTATTCAGGAGGCTGAGATGTGAAGATTGTGGTTCGAAGCCATCCCAGGGAAGATAAGGCTGTCAGACTCTTATCTCCAACTAATCACAGAAAAAGCCAGAGTGGAGCTGTGGCTCAAATGGTAGAACACTAGCCCTGAGCACAAAAAAACTCGGGGACAGTGTCCAGGTCCTGAGTCCAAGCCCCAGGAACAGCACACAAAAAGGGAATTTTTAAAATAAATACTTATAAAAATGAATCAATCAACAGAAGGCTGAAATAATTAGTTCTCTTTGCTAAGGAAAAAAAACAAAGAGTGGTTTGTAATTATTGGACTGATTTTGTGAGAGGTTTTTAAATACAACAAAGAGACCCTGAAGGCTCAGCCCTTGTACCTGCCTAGAGAGGAGGAATCTAATTAAAACAAGGAAAATATATTAATATTTAATGTGTGATTTCCCTTCCCCCATGTCCCAATCTTTCTTTGTTTTTACTTCTTAACCAAGTGACAGTGCCAACCCCCCTCCCTAATCAAGAAGAGAACAGAATCCCATGAGGGCAGCTTAAACAAGTCCCCACTGCGTGGCTGTCCCCCACCCCTGCCTTCTGGCCTCTCCCTTCACCCAGCCATAGTACCAACCCTCCAACACCCCGGCCCTCGGGGCTGCATGCCCTGACTCTGCCCCTTCATACGGGGGTCTGAAGAAGGGGAGCAAAGCACAGCACAGGTGCTTACCATTTGCCCCAAGGAACCATGAAAGGAAGGAACACTTAGCAAAGCACCACTCAGTGCACTTAGTTTTCAGCACTGCAGGTGATTACTCAGCATGTCAAGTGATACTGCAAGTACTAAGCACTCAGTATTGTAGGAAATAAACATTCAACAGTATATGTAATAAGCACTCAGTAGTGCAGGTGATAAGCACTCAACACTGTAGAAACTAAACAGCACTGCAGCTAATAAGCACTCAACACTGCAGGAAATAAGCACTCAACATAGCAAGGAATAAGTACTCTGCAGGTAATAAGAACCTAGTATTTCAGGTAATAAGCAGCACTTCATTCAGCAGTGTAGTTGATAAGTACTCAGCACTGTAGAAATGAAACACTCTGTATTGGAGGGGTAATAAGCACCCAACACTATAGGAAATGAGCACTCAGCCCTGCCAGTGATAAGCACTCAGCACAGTAGAGAATAGGCAACACTGTCAATAATAAGCACTCAGCACTGAAATTAATAAGCACTCAGCAACTCAACATTGCAATTAATAAATACTCAGTGCTGCAGTTGACAATCACTCAGCACCACAGGTACTAGGTACCAGCACTGCCGGTGCTTCACTGCATCTTTTCACCGTAACAGATTCCGTCCCAGTGTGGGTAGAGTGATTTCTCAGAGGTGACACACAGGTTGGAGGCAGAGGCAATGTGTGAGCCTCCCATGCATTGTGTTCCAGTGCTGCTGTATTTCCCCACCAGTGTAGAATAGCTGTTGTTGCTTGGACTTTGAACTCCTCACATGTTGTACACACATGCATTTACTGTGTCCCTGGGAACCACCACATCTGGGCATCTGTGAGACAGAGAGCAGAGACATTTCTTCTGAGCTTCACAAGTGCTCCTGGAGGCTCTCCTCAGGGATTACCCAGACAAGTAAAGTGTGGATTCTAGCCAGAATTCACTTCCTGGGATGAAGCTTAGCTTCTATGCTAGAGAATGAAGGCCCTGAGGCCAAATTCAGTACTGAGTTTGGCCCATACCCCACTAGAATTTGAACCTACCACCATCAGTAAACATTGCTAAGAGATCTCATGGACATCCGAATTCCCAGTTTGGGGTGGGAGGGAGGAACCCAGCCTCTGACCAGCGGGCTCTGCCTTGGCTAGTCTTCAGAGCTCACCAGAGAATCTTCCAGCTCACTGTGTTCCTGCTGGACACTGAATGTGTCAGCTTTTGAACAAATCTGTCGGGGGCTAGTTCTGATGTCCTCCATTTGGTGCGGGGGTCAGCTCCATCTTGGCCCTCAGTTAGACACAAGACTCGCGCCACTGGGAGGAAGTATAATCTGAGTGGCCCAGGTAGTAGGAGACTGACACGGTTAGACTTTGCCAAACCAAGGAAGCTGAGCTACAGCCCCAAGAACCCAGGGACAAAAGAAGAAACAGTTCTTCACCCACCTTTTCTCCTTGCCCCCACCCACCCTGAGAGGGTGGGGCAGAGGGCTGCAGACTAAGTTCCTAGTTTGTTTGTTTGTTTGTTTGTTTTAATGTTCATACTGAGGCTCAAACTCAGGGCCTGGGTGCTGTTGTTACTTAACTTTTTTTCACTAGTGCTTTACTAGTTAAGCCTCAGTGCCTTTTCTGGCTTTTGCTGGTTCATTGGAGATAACCCCTCCTTACATCACCTTGACAATAAAATTTTAATTTTAATTTTTTAAAAAAAGAAGAGTCTTACAGACTTTCCTGCTTGCACTGGCTTTGAACTATAATCCTTAGATCTCAGCCTTCTGAGTAGCTAAGATGACAGGCATGAGCCTGTATTCATGGGTCTGTCCACAACTCTTTGGCCTTCCTTGTCCTCAGTTTAGATTCCACACCATCATTTTGATTCTGAGACATCTTACTGGGTAGCCCCAAGCCAGCCTCAAACCCACCATCCTCCTGCCTCTCCCTCCCAAGGGCTGGAATCCCAAGAGCTGGGATTCCAGGTGCACACCTCCACACTTGGCCTCAATGTTATCAGTCTGCCCTGGGTATCTGTTCCTTTTTTCCCCCCACTATGTCTGCAGAGACCAACCCTCACCCACCACACCCTGGTTATCTTCTGCCAATGGCTTCCTATTTAGCAAAAATGAAATAAAAACCTCAGCAGCCACTTGAAAGGCAGTTAACAAGGGCATTTTGCTGGGCACCAATGGCTCACATCAGTCATCCTAGCTACTGGAAGGCTGAGATCTAAAGGATAGCAGTTCAAAGCCAGTATGGGCAGGAAAGTTTGTTAGACTCTTATCACCCATTAATTACCAGAAAACTGGAAGTAGTGTGGTGGCTCAAACTGGTAGAGCAGTAGCTATGAGCAAAAGAGCTCAGGGACAGTGCCCAGGCCCTGAGTTCAAGCCCAGGACTGAGATAGACAGACAGACAGACAGACAGAAAACATGGGGGGAAAGCAGTGATATTGTCCACAAAAGAAATGTATTCATTACCTGACTTAGGAAACGGTAACCTATCTGTAAATCACCTTAATAATAACAACAAAACTATATTTAAACAAAAAACAAAGCCAGAACAGCATCTTAAAAAAGCAAAGAGGGCATTCCCCGGCTTCTGCTTGTCCTTAATTAAAAGCTACTCTTGGTGAATCCATTTAAAATTTTAACTAGGATACCAGATATGGTAGAGGGAAGGGGAGGGGGAGGGGAACCCTGGCATTATTTTTATAGTTTATTTAATTCACTACTCCTGCCGGCACTAATTTAATTTATCTCCACAGCGAATGGAAAGGACTGAATTGAAATATTAACCTTAAAGGCAGCTCAGGAACCGATAATGGAGTCCAACCTGCAAATGCAGAGGAGAAAGATAAAAGCTAGCTGCAGCTTCTGTAAGAGAATTAAAGGGAGAGAGGAAGGGGGGGTTTGTGGGGGAAAGGCTGGATAATAGAGGCCTTTTTCTAATGGTTCATTTTCTTTCTCTTTAGTCCAAAGTGATAAAAGCAAATAAATTGATGTTTAGAATCACAGACACAGTCATGGGCTATTATATAAAGATATTATCTTTCTGGATGAAACTTGCTCAGAAGTTCTCAGGTCCAAAGCTTGCAAAGTGGATTAAAATATCACAAGCAAGCAGCAGAGATTGTCAAAAATGACAGAGTAATTTGAGCACCCAGTGACTCTACACCTCTCATCCTAGATACTCAAAAGGCTGAGATCCAAAGAACTACAGTTCGAAGCCAGCCTGGGCAGGAAGTCTGTGAGACTCTTATTTCTAAAGAACCACCAAAAAAAAAAAAGCAAAGTAGAGCTGTGGCTCAAATGGTAAAGCACTAGCCTTGAGTGCAAAAGTAAGAGACAATGTCTAGTCTCTGAGTTCAAATCTCAGTACTGACACAAATAAATAAATGAATAAAAGGAATGACAGAATATTATGAAACTTGTATGTTTAGTCCTTCATTTTTATCCCTAACCTCCACACGATTCCAGAATGACACTAATTTTGTGCGAAGTCATGAGCCTCAAGGCCAGCTGAATGGAGATAGGGGAAAATGAGATTTCTGTTCTCCCTAGGCAGCACAAACTGGGGTGTGTTTTGGCTGTTCCCCATGTTTTAGGCTTCATACACATTCTCTGCTCATCTTCACAAGCCCTGGTAAGGGAGCTATCATTCCGAGGTTTATACCTGGGAAAACCGAGATACACAGACCAAGCAATTCTCCTCAGCCCTTGTAAATGCTACAAGACATGGCCAAGCTCAGACTCAGCAAGGCAGGATTCCAAAGCAAGGTGTTCCCCCCAACAGGCCTCTGCCCAGGTCTCAATCTGGGGCTGACATCTGTCATCCTAACTACTCAGGATGTTGAGATCCAGAGGATTGTGGTTCAAAGCCACCTTAGGGGAGAAAAATCTATGAGACTCTCTTTTTTTGGGTGGGGCAGGGGTCGGTCATGGGGCTTGAACTCTGGGCCTGGGCTCTGCCCCTGAGCTCTTCAGCTCAAGGCTCACGCTCTACCACTTGAGCCATAGTGCCACTTTGCCACTTGTGGTTTTCTGTTGGTTAAGAGGAGATAAGAGTCTCAGGGACTTTCCTGCCTGGGCTGGCTTTGAACCACGATCCTCAGATCTCAGCCTCCTGAGTAGCTAGGATTACAAGCTTGAGCCACAGCTGCCTGGCTCTATGAGATTCTTATCTCTGATGAACCCCCAAAAGCCAGAAGTGGTAAAGCACCAGTCTTGAGCAGAAAAGCTAAGGAACAGCTCTCAGGCCCCAAGTTCAAGCCTTAGTACCTGCACAATTTTTTTTTAAGTTCAGGGAGCCAGGTGAAGAGCTCTGGTGTTCCAAGCATCTTGGGGCCCATTGGCATTGAGCATCTGGCTATCTTAAAGGACTCATGGGCTGGAGGATGGGGCTGAGCAGAAAAGGAGACCTTTGCTTGGTGCTGTTTGAAGTTATAGCTCTGCACACCTGCACTGAAAACAGTATTAAACCAAGGAAAATAGCCTCACTAGAAAGATAAAAGCCTGAAGTTCTCTGCTCCTTATCCAGCTCCTCCCTAACATGTGCCTTCCTAACACATGTCAGACTGAGAATCTGGGTCTCCTCTCGGTTCTTTCTCTGTCCACATGAGGGCCTGCACCTTCCTCTCTTCCCCTTCAGACCCCAACTGCAGCTCTGCTTCCTCTAGGCAGCCCTCCCTGACTCCTCCTCGCCTGCTTCCTCCCTTCTCCAGTGACTTCAGCCAAGAGGACTTTCCACCAGTCCAGCCTCACTACCCATGCGCAGCAGCAGATCTTCAGAACAGCCATGTCCTGTCATGGTCCTCCCTCCTCAGGGAGAGGATGCTGAGGATGAAAGGAGAAAATCAGGATCCAGGGCAAGTGACTCAGACCAAGCCAGGGAGGGGCATCCACGGGGTGAGTACCCCATTACTGCAGGAAAACTGAGTAGGATCAGCACAGGAAGGTCCCAGGTTGCTGAGGCCAGAACTGGAAACACTAGAAGCCTACTTTAAAAGAAAAGACTACAACACTGCAACAACAATACTGGGAATGAAGCAGGAGCTGGTGGCTCCGGCCTATCCTCCAGCTACTCAGGAAGCTGAGATCTGAGGATTTCAGTTCAAAGTCAGACCAGGCAGGAAAGTCTGTGAGACTCTTATCTCCAATTAACCACCAAAAGCTGGAGATGGCGCTGTGGCTCAAGTAGTAGAGCACCAGCCTTGAATGAAAAAGCTAAGGAGCAGCATTCAGGCCTGAGTTCAAATTCCTGTGCTAATAGCAGACAAGCTGGCCTGAGGCTTCCTTGCTGGGACCCTTAGTGCCCAGACACCTTTGTGAAGAAGCAAACCACAAAACTACCAAACCCAGCCACCGGCCAGTGCCTACAGCTACCGTGATCCAACCCAGTGCCTGGCCCTGCGCAGGCCAACATGGCTCAAGGTCAGATCCACCTTGGGAGGATAGGTTGAGATGCCAGGCATCCAATTTGCACCCCTGCCTCCCAAAGAGCAGTCCAAATACCAGGCCTGGGCGTGGCTGGATGACAAAAGACAAATGCTGGGAAAAAGCTGGGCATCGGTGGCTCACACCTGTAATCCTAGCCACTCAGGAAGCTGAAATCTATCTGGGCTAACTTCAAACCTTAATCCTCATATCTCAGCCTCCTGAATAGCTAGGATTACTGGCATGAGCTACTGGGGCCCAGCTCAGCCAGAATTTTATTTTTTTAATTTACCACTTATTAGATCCTTTTTATTTTTTGTTTTTACTTTTTTTAAATTATCATTAAGTGGTTGCAATGAACACAGCAGTTTACAAATGACTTTTGATCAGTATCACCCCTTTCTACATTCTCACACACCTTCAAACCCACCCCTTCCCTTACTTTTCTTAATTTTGTGGTATATACAATGAATTCTTGACTTCAGCCAGAAAATCTTAAATGTAGCTTCATTACTCTGCAGATTAGCAAAGCTCCCACACACACATACACACTCAACCCTGGAGGCCATTTTTGTTGCTGAGTCCTTGTGATGAGTGGTTTTTCATATTTCCAAATTGAACAGAGCTGGTATTCAGATCAGACCTTCTTACAAGATGGATCAATGACTTTCTTCTCAGCTCTAATTTGGGGGTGATGAAAATTCATTGTTTCTCACCTGGGGAAAAGAAAGAAAGAAGGAAGGAAGGAAGGAAGGAAGGAAGGAAGGAAGGAAGGAAGGAAGGAAGGAAGGAAGGAAGGAAGGAAGAAAGAAAGAAAGAAAAAAAGAAAGAAAGAAAGAGAAAGAAAGATAGATTGGTTGATGCATACATATGTACATACATACATACCTGATCAACAGGTGGATGGATGGATGAATACAGAGAAAGAGACAGAGAGAGACAGATTGTTCTGGCTCTACCTTTTGTAAGATGCTGTTCTTGTCAGCTTCCATGGTCCTCTTCACAACCAAAGGCAAAAACTGTGAGCATGGGAAAGATTGACATTGTCCAAAAAGAAATGTACTCTTTACCTCGTTACCTGACTTACATAACTGTAACCCCTCTGTACATCACCTTTATAATAACAATAAAAAAATTAAAAACAGAAACAACCAAAGACAGAAAAGTGCAACTCATACCAGAACTTGAGTCCAACTGTCCATCTAGCCATTCTGACCTTCCCCACTCTCTCCTCCATGGCATACCCCTACCCACCCTCTTGTCCTGGAGGCCATGGGGAACTACAGATTTCTTAACCAAAGCCAGAGTTCACAGAGACGTTGCTGATGGAGACTTGGCTGACTGCATCCTGGGTCATCTCGGCCATGGCTGGAAGCAGCCAGCCACGAAGACTCCTGTTGCTCTGTGCCAGCTCAGCACTCATCCGAGCCGTGACACCATTTTCCAAGCTGTCAGCACCTCAGGGCACAGCACAGCCTCTCGGGGAATAGAAGCGATTGCTATTCAATTTCTCTCCTCCACTTCTCCAGAGCCCAGTTCCCAAGTTCAAAGGCATCTATCATGGTGAGTGATGGATTGTGTTTCAGAGCAGCCTGGCGGCAGGAGGGAATTGGATTCTGAAACACCATCTGGTCTTTGCAACTGCTTGCCCTTTGCTCTTCCCAGCATCAAGTCAGGTGTCACAGCCTTCCACAGGTCACAGGAATGGAGCCAGCCCAGCACCCAGAAAACCAGCATCACTCCACTGGGCTGCTTGCCCAGAATTATTGCTGGGCACCCAGACCTTTTGTGTCTGTGTCTGTGTCTGTCTGTGTGTGTGCGTGCCCGCACACATGCGCACCTGCATGTGCATGCACACATGCACTTGTGTGCCAATCTTGAAGCTTGAACTCAGAGCCAAAGTTTTTTCATTCAAAGCTGGTGCTTTGCCACTTGAGCCACAGCTCCACTTCTGGCTTTTTTTGTATTTCATTGGCAATAAGAATCTCATGGACTTTTCTGCCCTAGATGGCTTCAAATCGTGATCCTCAGATCTCAGCCTCAAGTAGCTAGGATGACAGGCATGAGCCACCAACATCTGACTACACAAACCTTTTTTGAGAGTTTACTATCTGGGAAGAGGGACTGACAGACAAAATTAATTTCTGTCTTATCAGAAGCAATAATAAATGCATTCCCAAACCCAGGGTTTCTTTCATTGTGTGTGTGTGTGTGTGTGTGTGTGTGTGTGCGTGTGTGTGTGTGTGTGTGCGCGCGCGCGCGCATGCACACTACTCCTAAGGCTTGAACTCATAGCCTACGTGCTGCTCCTGAGCTTCTTTGCACAAGGCTAGCACTCTACCAACTTGAGTCACAGTTCTACTTCTGGTTTTTGGTAGTTAATCATTGTTTTGTTTTATGTGTGCTGGTCCTGGGACTTGAACTCAGAACCTAGGTATTGTCCTTTAGGGGTTTTTTGTTGTTGTTGTTGTTTTGCTTAAGGCTGGTGTTCTACCACTTGAGCCACAGCTCCACTTGTGGCTTTTTGCTGCTTGGTTGGAGATAAGAGTCTCGTGGACTTTTCTGCTCTGAATCTTAGCCTCCTAAGTAGCTAGAATGACAGGTGTAAACTACCAATGCCCAGCTACCTGTTTTCACATAATCCACCCTGGGCCCTCCTGAATGGGGCTTGTGGATAGTTACAGAACCTCACAAACGAAGCATCTTAGCACCATCTGGGTGGTCAGGAACTTGGCTCTAGGGTGATATTGCCACATGATGGGTAGACTGGAGGACCATCCAGTTGTTGTTCATTTGTTTATTTATTTTTGTAGCAAACTAGGCAGAGTTTGTGTCTCCTGATTGCTTAACGCAGTGCTGGAGATGGACAGCCGATCTAAGTGACCAAAATGGAAGCACCCATTACTGACAAGCAGATGGGCTCTGGAAGCAGTCAGGTGGAATGCACTGAACAAAAGATTCTCAGAAGCAAAGGGCTGGTAGAATATATGTTTTCACCATTCTTTGAGATAAATCTGAAAGAAAAGATAGCAAGCAAAAACACCCTGGGAAGTTGTTTATCCTCAAGGAAATTCTCCTCTCGGTAGTAAAAAGTGAAAGATTTAAATAAATAAATATTGAACCCTAGTTGTGTATGCATGTGGTTATATGTACATGTGTGTATGTGGTGGAGTCTGTGCACATATGTATATCTGTACTGTGTGCGTGTGTACATTGTAAGCATGTTTACATGTAAGTGCATGGCTACGTGTGTGATTGTGTATATGAGGTGTGTACAATGTGCGTGGATAGATATTATATATCATGTGTATTTGTGTGCATATGTGTGTTGTGTGTATGTGTATGTTATATGCACTGTTACATGTGGTGGTGTTGTGGTTGTGTGGTTATATGTGTATGAGGTTGTGGATATATGTGGATATGTGCATCTGTATTTGTATGCGCAGATCTGTACATATGGGCAGGTGTGTAGTGTGTTCCATGACCTTCTGCGTGCAAAGGGTTGTATGTGTGATTGTATGTGGTGCTGTGGTTGTGTGTCTGTGTCACACATATGTCTGTGTGTGCCTGTGGTTGTGTGTGTGTGTGTGTGTGAGGATATGTGTTTCACAGAGACTGGGGAGCAGAACGAAATGAGAGCACATGATACAATCACACTAGTACACCTAACTCATCATGTTAGATAACGTTTATAGGGCAGGTTGTATGGCACATATAGTACTTTATTCTCTATCATGGCAAACCGGTGTCTGTAAAACCCTTGACAATTCCTGTGTGAGAGGGCACTCAGCATGACATCATCACCATCATTCCTCACCAGGTCAAGATAAGGAAACTGGGGCTCAAAGACAGAAAACACCTTTCTTTGCTGCTGCTTTTTCTTCTTCTTCTTCTTCTTCTTCTTCTTCTTCTTCTTCTTCTTCTTCTTCTTCTTCTTCTTCTTCTTCTTCTT
>NW_012267308.1:382867-431657 GCF_000151885.1 Dipodomys ordii
CTTCTTCTTCTTCTTCTTCTTCGTCTTCTTCGTCTTCTTCGTCTTCGTCTTCGTCTTCTTCGTCTTCTTCGTCTTCTTTCTTCATTTCCTTTTTCCTTCTATCCTTCCTTCCCTCCCTCCCTCCTTCCTTCCCTCCTTCCCTCCTTCCTTACTTCCTTTCTTTGGACCAGTACTGAGGCTTGAACTCAGGGCCTGGGCACTATTCCTTAGCTTTTTCCCTCAAGGCTGGTGCATGCCTTGAGCCACAGCTCTACCTCTTGCTTTTTGCTGGTGCATTGAAGATAAAGGTCTCAGAATCCTTCCTTCCCTGACTGGCTTCAATCTGCAATCCTCAGATCTCAGCCTCCTGAGTAGGCAGGATCATAGGTATGAGACACTCATACCCAGCTTCCCTGGCTTTTGAGTTGTAAAACAGTCTGAAGCCTGGCATACTTAAGTATCTTTGTGGCCTGGTCTAATCTAAGGATAAATAGAAAAAGGACACTTCATTCCTCCAGTTCCCCAGAGCCAAACACTGTGATAGTCATCATTTATTCACTCTGAAAATTCTACTTCTTTGTTTTAACTTATGAATCCACATAAGATGATAGAAATCTGAATACTCTTTTCCAAAACCAGGAAGCAATGGCTCACACATGTAGTTATGCCTAGCTACTCAGAAAGTTGAGATCTAGAAGATCACAGATAGAAAGTCCATTATAATGCATTTCAAAGATAACCAGCAAAAAGCAAGGCTGGGGGCATGTCTCAAGTGGTAGAGCACCAGCCCAGCAAGCAAACCAAACAAATATGAGGTCCTGAGTTCAAGCCCCAGTACTGGAAAAGAAGGAAGGAAGGAAGGAAGGAAGGAAGGAAGGAAGGAAGGAAGGGTTAAGGCAAGCATAAAATTGTTTCTATCTCACTAGGACTTGGCCTAAGTCATTCCACAAAGGAATCCTGCTAGTGATTCAGCCAAAGATCATTCAACCAAAGAGCCTGAACTTTAATTACTTCATCATTATTTTAACATTGTCTGTGCCTACTCAAATTATCATAGTTTTCCATTCTGTTCTGCAAAATAAGCTCATTTAAACCAGTAATCAGATGGATTTGTTTGCTAGATTTTTCTTTTAAAACAGAATCGGTCTTAAGACTGAAAAACTCAGCCAGGCTCCAGTGTCTCGTGCCTGTAATCCTAGCTACTTAGGAGGTTAAGATCTGAGGATTGTAATTCTTTTTTTTTTATTGTGAAAATACTGTACAGAGGGGTTACAATTACATGGGCAAGATAGTAAGTACATTTCTTATCAAGCATTGTAGCCTCCTCCTTTGTTTACCCTTCCCATCCCTTCCCATCCTCCCTCCCCCCCACACCCAATCCTCCCCCCCCCAAGTTGTAAAGTTCGTTTTTGACATGACAACTTGTACTTCTCATTGTTGCAACAGGTCCACCCGTATCCTTATTTAAACGACTTGTTTCTAAACCAGCCTGGGAAGGAAAGTCCGTGAGACTCTTATCGTCAATTAACCAGCAAAAAATCTGGAAGTGGAGCTCTTGCTCAAGTGGTAGAGCACTAACCTTGAGCAAAATAGTTAAAAAATTTTAGAGTTGGTCATATTTATGAGCCTATGATTGACAAGGTGGCAATTCTTACTGGGAACGACCCACCCTTTAACACTTTCATTCAGAACTTCCCTCAGTTTTCTTTTGTTAGTTTTTAAATTGTTTTTGTTCTTTCAGGCAGTACCAAGGTTTGAATTCAGGGATTATGTTTTCTCTGCTTACTTTCTCTACTTATACTCTACCACGTGAGCCATGCCTCCGGTCCAGATTCTGCTGGTTATTGTAGAGATGAAGTGTTGCAGACTTTTGCCCTGGGATGGTTCTGGGCTTCAGACTCCTGAGTAACCAAGATTCTAGGCAGGAGTCACCAGCCTCCAGCTTCCCTCCCTTCTCTTCTCTTCTTTTGTGCAAGTACTGGGGCTTGAATTCAGGGTCTTTGCACTATTCCTCAAGGCTGGCTTTCTACCACTTGAGCCACAGATCCACTTCTGGCTTTTTGTTGGTGAACTGGAGATAAGAGTCACAGAGTTACTTGTCTGGGCTGGCTTTGAACCTCAATCTTCAGATCTCAGCTTCCTAAGTAGCTAGGATTACAGGTGTGAGCCACCCTCTCTGGCTCAGCATATTGTAATCGTTTTTATTTGCTAAGATTGGGGACAGGTCGTCAGTAATCATACCATCCAATCTCACGTAGTCAGGCTGATAGGAATATTAATGTTGGTTTCCTGCAGCCTAGCAGAGATTAGCCCCAGCTTGACAAGCAAACAAATGACTCAGAACTGTCTGCAGGATACTGATGAACTCATCTTAATGAAGGCTTCTTCCATACACTGCTCCGGGGCAGAGATGCTCCTGGCTGGAGGTCCCCAGCGGCATAGCTACCTCTCTGGTGAGGTCCCTTGCCTATGCGCAGGGCCAGGGCATGCTAGTTACATGTGTCAGCAAGGAGGGTTCACCTTCCTCAATAACATGCTCCACTGGGGTTCTGGGGCTACCCAACATAGCTCTTGGACTAATGTTAATTGTCTCTGCCATCTGTCTTTTTTTTTTGTCAGTTGTGGGACTTGAACTCAGGGCCTAGGTGCTATCCCTGAGTATTTTTGCTCTACTACTATGAGCCACAGCTTCACTTCTGGACTTTGGGTGGCTTATTGGAGATAAGAGTCTCAAGGACTTCTTCCTGGCCTGGCTTTGAACCATGATCATGATCCTTAGATCTTAGCCTCTCAAGAGCCACCAGTGCCTGGCTCTGCCATCGATCTTGGGTATTTCCAGCATTCAGAGACAGAGCCCTCTCAGAATCCTGCAGTTCTAAATAGTTAGAAAGCAATCAGGGGCTGGTGGCTTATACCTAACTCCTTGGGAAGCCGAGATCTGTGGATCCAGATTCAAAGCCAACTTGGACAGGAAAGTCTGTGAGACTCAGATCCTCAATGAAAAATCTGAAAGTAGAGCTGTGACTCAAGTGGTAGAGTGCTGGCCCTGAGCAAAATATGCTAAGGGATGGTGGCCAGGTCGTGAGTTCAAGCCCTAGTACCAGCATAAAAATAAATAAACAAATAAATAAAAGCAATTACCAAGTAGAGCGTGTGAGGCCCACAGTATAAGTAGTTCAGTGTCACCATTCTAAGTCATATTCTCTGGTGAATATTCATGCTTCTTCTTTGGTCGTTGCAGGCTCTGCATTTCCTGCTCCTAATTTAGCTACGAAATTGGTAGAATGAAATGTCGCCATGCTGTTGTCACAGCTGAAGGTCCCTTGTCCAGAGCTTCACAGTGGCTTTTGGACTCACATTCTAGAGCTCACTGTATTAGTCCTCTCCCAGCTTCATCTCTCTGCCCTGATTCTAAGTAGTGACTCCAACCGGGCACTTCCCAAATGATTGAGGAGAAAAACAAGCCAAACTCATGTTGGTAAGTCAAGCACTGGTGGTCATACCTGTAATCATAGCTATTCAGGAGGCTGAGATCTGAGGATCATGGTTCCAAGCCAACCCAGGCTGAAAAGTTGGTGGAGACTCTAACCCAGTGGCTCAGATGTCACTCTGGCCACAGTAAAGCGGTGACCTGCCGGGAGTGTAACCCACAGTGCACCATCCCTCACTAAAGCATTCTCAGACAGACCCCCAACCTCTCCGGAGCACCTGCAACTCCACAGCCACGGCTTCTCCACCTCTGTTCTCTCATAGTGACCCATTCATACAATTTCAGCATTAAACAGAGACTTCAGAACAGCGAAAACACAGCCAAGGGACTCCTCCTTATTAAATCCCCAAATTTAATGCCTGGCTGGTTTAGATGCCCTGCATTGGCAAACTCGTTTGCTTTTTTTCTGCTGTTTGTTTAGCAAAATTAGCATCCACCAGAAAACACACATCACCCTGATCAAGCAGAAACTGGAGCAAATGGCTATTGCCCCAAGTCAAACCTGTTCTCTGTAGATTTTTCTGCTATTAGGAGCAAGGGAAAGAATTACAAGTGATCAGGACTTGAACCGCCATGAGAATATTTTATTCAGACCTAAAACAGAGTTCAAGCAAAAGAGTCCTTTTGTCCAAGCAAAGGCTTGGACTAATAGCTCCCACCTGCAATCCCAGTCATGCCAGAGGGGTAGGTAGGAAGATTATAGTCCAGGTGTCTGTTTGGGCATAAACCCAAGACCCTAGCTGAAAATAACCGACTCCGGGAAGGACAGGATGTGGCTTATGTGGGAAAGTGCCTGCTTAGCAAGCATAAGACCTGATTTCAAGTGTTCAGGTCCAGGAGAAGAGAGGAGAGAGGAGGGGAGGGGAAGGGAGGGGGAGGAGGGGAAAGAGAAGGAAAGAAAGGGTTGGGAAAGGAAGGGGAAGGAAGGGAAGAGGAAGGAAAGGAAGGGAAGGGGGAGGAAGGGGAGGAGAGGGGGAGGGGAGGGAAATGGAGGAGAGAGGAAGGGAAGGGGAGGGAAGAGAGGGGAGGGGAAGGAAATGGAGGGGAGGGGAGGGAAAGGGAGAGGAGAGGGAAGGAAAGGGGAGGGAAGGAAGAGAAAGGAAGGGGAAATAAGGGAAGGGGAGGAGGAGGGAGGGAGGGGAGAGAAAGAGAGGGAAGGGGGAGGGAATGGGAGGGAAGGGAAAGGGAGGAGAGGGAAGAGAAGTAAGGGAAGGGAAGGAAAGAGGAGGGGAAGAAGGGGAAAGAAGGGCAGGGGAGGAGGAGGCAGGGGAGGGGAAGGGGGAAGGGGAAAGGAAAGGGAAGGGGAATAAGGAAAGAGAAGGGAGGGAAGGGGAAAGAAAGGGAGGGGATGAAAGGGGAGGGAAGGGGGAGAGGAGGGGAGAAGAGAGGAGAGCAGAGGGAAGGGGGAGGGGAGGAAAGGAAGGGAGTGGAGGAAAAGGGAGGGGACAGAAAGGGGGAGGGAAGCAGAGAGAAAGGGAGGGGAGGAGAAGGGAAAGAAGAAGGAAGGAAGGAAGGAGGGAGGGAGGGATGGAGGGAGGGGAATAAAAAGAAGAAGAAAGAAAGAAAGAAAGAAAGAAAGGAGGAAGGAATCAAAGAGAAGGAGGGAAGGAAGGAAGGAAGGAGAGAAAAGAAAGAAAAGGGAGGGAGGAAGAGAGGGAAGAGGAGGGAAGGGAAATGAAGGGGAGAGGAGGGGAGTAGTGAGAGATGAAGGAAGAAAGAATGAAAGAAAAAAGAAAGATGAGAAGGAAGGAAGAAAGGAAGGAAAGGGGAAAGGCAGGGAAGGAGGCAGACAGGAAAGAGAAGCAAAGGGGAGGGAAAGGATGAAAAGAAAGGGAGAAGAGAGGTAGGGAGAGGAGGGATGAGGATGAAGGAAGAGAGACACAGAGAGAGAAGGCAGAATGGAGGAGCAATGAAGGAAAAGGAAACAAAAGAAATGGACATCCTAGAGAATCCAAAAGACATCCAAAGACACCTTCTCTGCTCCCTACGAATCAGTGGGCCCCCGACACCCATGGGTGAGTGATGAGGTAGACCAGTAGATGGGCGAACTATAGGGGATTCAGGAAGGATCGTGGTGGCTAGCACAATGTCTGTGCAGTGTCTGAATCCAGTCATGGAATCGCTGCTTCATTTCATTCTTTTTGTTGTTGTTGTTCGGTCATGAACTCTGGGCCTAGACACTGTCCCTCAGCTCTTCAGCTCAAGGCTAGCACTCTACCACTTGAGCCACGGCACCACTTCCAGCCTTTTCTGTTTACATGGTGCTGAGGAATCGAATCCAGGGCCTCACGCAGGCGAGGCAAGCACTCTACCACTGAACCACCTTCCCAGCCCTCCATTTCATTCTTATCTCAAGAGAAATAATCCAACAAAACTTCTGGGAAAATAACATATACAACATGCTCAGCTGGGGACCGGCCCTAAGTTCCACACACACATAGTAACTGCTTGCTCTCATGGGCTCTGCCTGGAAAATAAAAGATAAAACTACCTGTCCCCAGAGGCTGCCACTCCTGGGAAAATGGGGCTCCCTTGGGCAGCTGATAGTCTCACAGCTGGAGTTTGGCACCCCAGAACAGCTGGCACCCAAGCTCTGATTTGCTCAGATTTCTCCCTCTTCTTCCATTAAAAAAAAAAATCCCCATTGCTCTCTAGTTAAAAGAGTAGTTAGGGCAGTAGGGCAGCCTGTCTCGTATCCTAGAGGAACAAGCCAGCTGTGCCAGCTGGGCCCTGACTTCTGTATGTCCCCCAGGCCTGGCACTGTATGCATCTTTCTCTTCACTACACCACACACACACCTTCTGATGATGGAGTGCCTGCCTTTATCTACTGCCCCTCAAGTAATAGCATACCTCACAGATAAGGAGATGGCAAAGGCTCTTCTCAGGCTAGAGGGACACTGGAGACTTCACTCCTTGAAGGTGATTTGTGAGAAAGCCTTAGACCTTCCTGTCTTCTTTCCCTTTGTCACACAGCTGGTCTCCAGGCATAAAGGGGCCACCAAGGCTGGGACAGTGCCATGTTATCTACCATGAGGCAGGCACTAGTGGCTCACACCTGTTATCCTAGCTATCCAGGATGCTGAGATCTGAGGATTAAGGGTCAAACCCAGTCTGTGCAGACAAATCAAGAGACTCTTAGGTTTAATTAAGGAGCAAAAAGCCAGAAGTGGAGGTGTGGCTCAAGTAGTAGAGCATCAGCAGAGAATGGAAAAGCTAGAGGAGAGCACAAGGCCCTGGGTTTAAGCTCCAGTATCGGTACTGGCACAAAAATAGTCATAAAAGAAGTAACCACTGTCGGGCTGGGAAGGTGGCTCAGTGGTAGAGTGCTTGCCTTGCATGCATGAGGCCCTGGGTTCGATTCCTCAGCACCACATAAGCAAAAAGAAAAAAGCCAGAAGCGGCACTGTGGCTCAAGTGGTAGAGCGCTAGCCTTGAGCTGAAGAGTTGAGGGACAGTGCCCAGGCCCAGAGTTCAGGCCCCACAACCGGACCCAAAAAAAAATAAAAAAGAAGTAACCACTGTCAACTGTACAACTTTGATGTCATGAGACTGAAGAACTTTTGTATAAGTCTGCAGAATACAAGGGAGGGAGACCAAGCCCCACCTGCTAACCACATCCACAGTGATCTACTTCCTTCAACCAGGCCCACTTTCTAGTAGACCACACCCCCAGTGACCACATCCTCCAATCAGACCTGCTTCCTCCAGTGAGGCCTTCAAATAGCCCATTACACTAGGATAAAGTTAAGAGTTTTCCTGACAGTATAACTTCTCAGTAGTGCCACCAGCTGAAAACCAATGCTTCCACACACCAGCCTGTGAGATGGTGTGGGAAACCACAATTACTGGTTTGTTTTGTTTTGTTTTGTTTTTTCATCCTTTCCACTCCACCTCTGCTTGCTAGGCTCACAGAAAATAGCTGTTCATTTATTAGGTCTCCTCCTAGAGATTTTTAAGCTCATATACATTCAAAAGCAATGTAGTCTTTCTGTAACACCTGGATCAGGTCGTGGGTTTCTATGGTCTGGTGGAATGAGTCCACAGACACAGAGGGAGAAGTAAGGATTTGTTGAAGGAAAAGATAAACAGAGCTTCTGCTAGATGGAAGTGGCCCAAAGAGCACTGCCTGGGTTTGGATCTAGAAGAGAACTACCTGACTCTCAAAACCATTGCACGGTCAGTGTGGGCTGTGTCAGTCCCCAGACCCTCTCAGAGGCTCCATGCAAGCTGTGTGAGCTCTCCTCCAGATCTTTAGCCCCTCTGATTGGATGCCCCGTTCCTGCATTAGCATCAGTGTACAAGTCTTCCTGGAACCATGGGCCATGACATGATGCCCAGGAGTGGCACATACAACTGCTCAAGTCTATGGTGATGTGGTATGTGGGAGGCCCATGTGTGTGACTGCTCACAGCCATGGCCCAGTCTGCACCCAGACTGCTCAAGGCCATGATGAGGAATGGAGAACCTCTCCAGGAGGGATCCTTTTGCCCCGAGGGCTTAGCCAGGTTCTATGTCTGCTCACATTTCTCCTATCCTTCATTCAAATGGCAGCAGGCTTCATCCATTTTCATATGCACCGATAATACAGCTGTAGGATTTTCCAGGTGCTTACCTGGTGGGTTCCCTCATTCTTTACTACGAAGTCATAGGAGAATCCATAGCTATATGTACTTCATTCAGCCTCGACTCCCACTGACTAACTCTGGTTGTTTCCTGATCCTCACTATTACAACATTGCTACACCAAATAGTCTTGAGCATACTGACCTGTCTAGTCATCCCAACTATCAGCCCTCCTAAAGAATCTAAGCCAGTCTTCATTTCCTGCCCTTGTGAAATAAATGATCCCTATCTTCTGTACTGATTACCCACTTCTCTTCCACCAGAGAGACAACACCTTAACCCTAATAGACCACACCCCAGTAACCACTTTCTCCAATCAGGCCCCACTCCCTAATAGGCCACACCCCCTATGGCCACTTCCTTCAATCAGGTCCCACCTCCTGATAGGCCACACCCCCAGCGGCCTACTTCCTCCAACCATGCCCTTTCTCCTAAAAACAGGATGGAGACCTATCACTTTTTATCCAATGATTAGCAGATTAAAGAAAGAAAAATTATTTAATCCATGTCTGTATGATAATGCTATGAAGTAAGGGTGTGAGAGAGAATGGCAAATTAAGCTGATTTTTAATGTTACTTGTCCTTTGAATTATTAGCAGGATTAATATAGTACAATATGCACATAATTAGCAAGTCTTCTGAATTTATTACATATTCTTATTCTTGTTCTTTTTAATTACCCGGCAATCTAGTTGAAGGTAGCCTGCTAATTCAAGTGATGGCTAAGTGTGTCAGATGAGGACAAAAGGCACCAAACTGCCAGAGTCGAGAGAAACAAAGTCTACAAATGTCCTAAGACTTTTTTCATCCCATTAAATCCATAAAACATTCTCATTGTGCCATTCATGTTATAAGCATGACACAAACAAAACATGATTTGAGTGTTTTAATACAGTCTTGTCTAATGGTATGCAATAAAGTGTCTTTTAATATTTCATATCATCTGTGAATGTTGAACTTTTTGCAAGAGAGGTCCTGTGGTTTGAAACTAAATTAAATACTAGGTGACAAACAAGTTTCTTGGACTATCTGGAGAGACAGGCTGAGACTCTTCAGAAAGTCTGAAATTCAGAAGCAGGTTTTGGAATTGGTGTTGAGATCTTGTGGAATCAGCAAGGCAGCTGATTAGAAAAGCTTAGCTGTTTACACAGACCAGGCATTAGTGAGGTCAAGGTCCTGGGCTGGCTTCCTGGATGGATCCTGTGGAAAGATGGGCATCGGGTATTTAGCATATATTTTTGTCCTTGAGGTAATAGTATATCCATTTTTACGAAGTAACTGAATGCAGCCCATTTGGGTAGAGCTTAGAGAGTGTACAGACATTCTGATCTCTTCTCTTGTGATCTCTTCAACTGACCCCAAACCAGGCACTGGGGGCCTCTGGGTGATAGTACTTCAATCCTCTAAAGCATCCCAAATTCCCAGTAGATTAAAATAATCTAACATGTTAATATAACATGCCTCCTGTCCATCTTGAAATAAGAGGGAGAGTTTGCTCATTGTAGATCTTCATTGTAGATCTCATTTCAGTAGAGCCTCTTGTGATGATGAAGGCAACAGATAGGAAACTTCAGATTCCTGTCCAGGCATTAACACCCTAGGATGGCATTTGTGATCCTGCCCTAAATTTATTGGCCAGAAAGACACACAGCCCCTACCACTAAGAGTCAAGAAATGCAATGCTATTTAGTCATCAGAGGAGACAATAGCATGTGAGTCTGCTCATTACAGTTCTTCACTGCATTTTGAGTTGTGAGCCGTCAATGGATCCCACAAGAACCCCTCTCTTTGGGAATCAGTTCCATCCTAGGGAGGGGATGCAATTCTTTGTGTCTTTCCTTCTGAACTCTTACACTATTCCATGGCCTTCCAATGAGTAACAGTGACATGCTGGTAAGCCATACTCAGATGCTGTCCCTTTCCACCAAACAATCCTGAAGTATCTGGTTACAGCCAGCCAACAGGGCTGAGTGTGGCCTCCTGTGAGCATCCTTCTCTAAAGATTATGTCACAATCTTAGGATTGAAGTTTCCATAGCACAGAGTAAACGTGCTAGGAGCCATTAGAATCTCCCACAATGCACTTTGCATCATCATGGAGGGAATTTCCTTCACTCATGACAAGTTTGCAATCCCTGTGAACCCTGGATATGAAATTGAAGACTATTTGAGACAAAAGGGACCTGGGGGTGATCTTGGCCTGATCCTTGCTAGAGTGTGAATGGAGGAAAGCACTTACTCAAAGCTACATGCTTACTTAATAGATGAATCTCAGACTTACTTCCCAGGAGGGTGGAACTAAGAGAAAAGCAGAAGACCAAAGATGCACATCCGGCTGGGCACACAGCTGTCATCCTAGCTACTCAGGAGGCACAGATCTGAGGATCACAGTTCAAACCCAGCCTGGGCAGGAAAGTTTGTGAGACTCTTACCTCCCATTAACCACCAGAAAACTGGAAGTGGTGCCGTGGCTCAAGCAGTAGAATGCCCGCCTTGAGCTGAAGAGCTTAGGGACAGTGCCCAGGCCCAGAGTTCAAGCCCCATGACTGACCAAAAAAACAAAAAAGATGCACACCAGGGCTTACTTGGACAGCAAGTGCCCTACTCTGGCTTGAGCTGGTCCTATATTCATTGTCCTTGCTTTTCTGGGAAAAGATGCCACATAGAGCCAGGATTCTAGAGATTGGCTCATTGCTGCCAGAAGCCAACAGAGCAGTGAAGGAAATCATCAGTTACAAAGCTCATCATCTATATTTGTTTACTTTCTTTCTTTCTTTTGCCAATTGTGGGGCTTGAACTCAGGGCCTGGGTGCTGTCCCTGAGCCACAGCACTACTTCCAGTTTTCTGGTGGTGAATTGGGAGATAAGTGTCTCATGGATTTTCCTGCCCAGGCTGGCTTTGAACCACGATTCTCAGATTTCAGTCCCCTGAGTAGCTAGAATTACAGGCATGAGCAACCAGCACCTGGCACATATACACATATGTGTGTATATATATGTATTCATGTGTGTGTGTGTGTATACATATATACACACATGTGTGTATATAGTGTTGAGTGTCTCCCTCTATATAATTTATATATATATATATATATATATATATATATATATATAGTGTGTGTGTGTGTGTGTGTGTGTGTGTGTGTGTGTGTGTGTGTATGCTGGTACTGGGGGCTTCAACCCTTAGTTCTATTGCTCAAGGCTGATTGCTACCACTTGAGCGAAACCTCCACTTCAGGCTTTCTGGCGTCCAACTAGAGATAAGAGTCTCACAGACTTTTGTGCTCAGGTTATTTTCAAATCACAATCCTCAGATTGAGTAGTTAGGATTACAGGCATGAGCCACTGGCACCTGGCTCATCATCTTCAAAAATCAGAGTTCAGCTGGGTGCCAGTGGCTCACACCTGTAATCCTAGCTGCCTGAGGACTGAGGATCCGAGGTTCATGGTTGGAAGCCAGCCTGGGCAGGACAATCTGTGAGACTCCTATCTCCACTAAAGTACCCAAAAAAACCAGAAGAGGAGCTGAGTTCAAGCCCTAAGGCCGGTACACTCCCCCAAAAAACAAGAGAGCATTCAAATTGTCAGTAGTTAGTCTTCCATTCAAGTTAGAGTTTGCAACTCATCCCCCAGGACATAAAACCTTTCCCTCTCTCCAAGGAGTAAAGTTTGCATGACACCTTGAAATTTATTTTAGTTTGCAGGATGGACAATTAATTCACATACACATGTTCATACATGTCTACACACTGATCAAACAAAAGGACTGAATTTGTTCCTGAGGAACAAATAATAAAAATTATCATTTTTCCCCTATAGCTTCTACTGCAAGCATCAATCATAATATTAGCATGTATGAATGGTTTTGATTGTACCCACTTTCCCCAGGAATGTGTACCTCTTATGGACTGGAATTTTGGGGGTTCTCCCACAAAGTGACCAATTTGGTGAAGGCTCACATTTACTACCATAAGGAAGCATTTACATTTTTATGTTGATAAAATATAAAATTACAGGGTTGAACGTGAAGATCTCTGTTGCACTGATTTTGTCAGGAAAGAATATTCCAGATACATTTAAGGATAAATTAACTTACAAATAATAAAGGGAAATAAGAAGAAAAGAAAAGACACCATCAGGAGAATGAAAAAGCAGTCATGGAACCAGAGAAAGTATTTGCTTGCAAAGCATATGTCCAAAGGGGTCATTTCTTTTTTTCTGTTGGTACTGGGGCTTGAACTCAGGTCATCACACACTCACTTGACTTTTTTGCTCAAAACTAGTGCTCTATCACTTGAGCCACCCCTCCACTTCCAGCTTTGTGCTGGTTAATTGGAGATAAGAGTCTTGTGGATTTTCCTGCCTCAATTGGCTTTGAATCAGGATCCTCAAATCTCAGTCTCCTGAGTAGCTAGGATTCCAGGAGCGAGCTAGCCTATGTCTGGCTGACAAAGGTCTTCTGTTTAAAAATATATAAAGAGTTCTTGAAAGTCAACAATCAACTGGATTTAAAAATCACTACCCTATTCCAGAGCACCTCACTCCTGGAGGAGAGTCAAAGAGATTTTCTTTGTCCTCTCTATATCTTGGCTTCTCCTTTTTGCTTATCCAAATTATACTTCCCCAGGGACTCTCATACCTATCTAACATATATCACTTTAAAATCCACCATTGAGCTGGGTACTGGTGGCTCACACCTATAATCCTAGCTACTCAGGAGAGTGAGATCTGAGGATCAAGTTCAAAGGCAGCCCAGAGTAAGAAAGTCTATGAGACCCTTATTTCCAAAAAGTCAGATGTGGTAAGCCAAGCTCAGAGATACAAATGGCACATGCTTTCTCTCATATGCAGAAGCTAGATCTAAAATACACCAAAACGATGAATTATCAAGAATTTTAGGCATTCACACACAATAATACCAAAGGAGAGATGAACACAGAAGTGCAATGCCTATGTGCTTCTCGTCATATAAAATAATATTTATCAATATGAACTCAAGGAAATGGAAACAAGAGGGTTTTCTTCACTGTTATTTTTGTTTTCTTGTCTTTATGTCTTGTTTGTTCATTTATCTATCTTTGAGAGGGGACAGAGAAATGGAGGGACAAAGGGCGAGCCAATGAATCAGTGGTACTCACTAGACACTATGTGGAAAATGACGTCTACAACTTGTGGGTGAAGATGGGAGGGAAAAACTGGGAGAAAGTGAGGGAGAGACATTGTCCAAAAAGAAATGTACTCATTACCTGATTTATGTAACTGTAACCCCTTTGTACATCATCTTTATAATGATTATTTTCTTAAGCCAGAGGTGGCTCAAATGGTAGACTGCTAGCTGAGGGAGAGAGGGGAGGGGAGAGAGAGAGAGAGAGAGAGAGAGAGCCGCTCAGGAATGGCATCCCCACCTTGAGTTCAATCCCCAGAATTTCTTGAGAGAATCTATATGCAGGGTTACCAAAAGGTACATTTTCAAAAGAAAAGTGTCAATTTAGTAGACTTAGGTTTCCTGCAAGATTTAAATATTAAATACTAATGAACACTTATAATTACTGGAAGGGTTATACTTCATAACTGTGTGTGGAATTTCTTCAACTCTTGGACCCAAGACTGAGGTTGCTAGATGAAGCAAATAATAACACAAATACAAATTTGATTTTTAGATCAATGATGTTGTATATACTTATTGCCCAAATAGTGCACAGGACATATTTGTGCTAAAATATTATTTGGTTTTGTTTTTAAACTCAAATTGATATGATTTTTTAACCAGTCCTGGGACTTGAACTCAAAGTCTTGGTGCTGTCCCTCAGCTTCTTTTGCTCAAAGCTAGTGCTCTATCACTTGAGCCACAGCTCCATTTTGGGTTGGAGGTTACTTACATTTGGGGGGAGCATTTCTCCCAGGAAAGCATACATCCTGCCAGACAAATGTTCATTCTTGGGGTGAGAAATGCATCTCTCAGGAAGGAATGCATCCTGTTGCTTCTCTTTGGAGCATAGATGGCGCCTCTATGTTTCTAAATACCATGGTTTCTGAGTTGCCTTCACCAGGCCTCATTTTCCCCGAAAGTTATTTTAGTTCCTTAATCTTAAGGGAAGTAAATGAATGCATATCTCCTGTAGTTGCCTTAAGCTTAAATTTTTTTAAATTTCTGGCAGTTATATACTGTTAGGTCTGTCCAGGAGTACAGCAACACCCACCCACACACCCTTCCTCTTTGTGAAAGACAGCACTTAATCTTACCAGAAATCACCTGCCTGAAACCAGTAATCACCCGACTGTCAATCACCTGACAGTCAGCATAGGACCCCAGACTCTCAGGTCACTTGTTCAGACTCTGAGGTCACTTCCTGAACCACCTCAGGCATGCCTCCTTTAGACAGTGAGAGGCTCCCCAGGCTCTGAGATCACTTCCACAACCACTGTGCTCACACCTCTCCTCCTTTCCCTATACAAGCCCTCTCAACCACAAGTTCTCTCTTTTCCTCTCTTCCTCTCTTCTTCTCCTCTCTCTCTGTATGCCTTCATCTTGGGCAGGCAGTGTTCTCTCCATTCCCCCCAATAAACTCTTTTCTGCCTGAACCACATGCTGGCCCTCAATTTACCATGTCTCATTTTCCCATGTCTCATTTTTCCTAATATTGAGCCCTGCCTCTCCCTTGCTCCTTCTCTCTCTCCCCCCTCTCTCTCTCTCTGCCTCTTTCTCCCTTTCCCTCTCTTCCTCCTCCTCTATCCTTTCCTCCCCTCCCCTTTCTTCCCCCTCCACCTCCCTCCCTCCCTCTTTTCTTCCTGGACACCGTGATGTGCCCAGCCCTGCCCCATTGTGCACTTCCCACCATGATACTCTGTCTCATGTCAGGCCCAAAGCAACAAAGCAAAGTAATCACAGACTGTAATTTCTGACACCATGAGCCAGAAGAGACCTTTTCTCCTTTAAATTCCATTCCTTCAGGCATTTTCTCACAGTGGGTAGAAAGCTGATGATACATGCAGGAATCTTTTCTGTCAAAGTGATTGATTGACATAAGCACCACCATTTTAACGGTAGCAGCCATCTTATAAAAAACTCTTTTAGTTAAGCTGCATCCTGTTATGAGAACTGTTTTTGTAGTGGTTAGAGGATTGTCTCAAGTGGTAGACCTCCAATTGAGCAAGAATTATTTTTCTGACAAGTTTCTGTTCTGGCTGGGTGTTCTGGTTTTGGCTGATTGCTGGAATAAACCTTCAACTAGCTTCAACCTTCCAAACTAGCTAATTGCACAAGATTGTGAGCCTAAGTTCTGACCAATCAGAATGAAGAACAGGCATGTGTTAAGGATCAATCAGAATGAAGAATAGGAATGCATTAAAGACTAATCAGAATAAAAAGCAGGAGCGCATTAAGGATTAAACCTGCCCACCTGGGGCTGGGAAGATGGCTCAGTGGAAGAGCACTTGCCTTGCATGCCTGAGGCCCTGGGTTCGATTCCTCAGCACCACATAAGCAAAAAGAAAAAAGCTAGAAGTGGTGCTGTGGCTCAAGTGGTAGAGTGATAGCCTTGAGCTGAAGCGCTGAGGCCCAGGCCCAGAGTTCAGGCCCCACGATCAGACCAAAAAACCAAAACAAAAACCTGCCCACCCAACAAGCTTGCTTATTTGGCCTTGTGTCAGTAGCACACCTTTCTGCAGAAGTAAACTGCCTTGGCAAGTTCCATCTGAGTTGGAGTTCCTCTTTCTAAGCAAAATTCTAAGTATCCCAAGACATTTCCAACCCACAGAAGAGAAAGAACAGAAAGAAGGAAGGAGAGATCCAGAGAAAGGAGGAGCAGAGTGAAGAGAGAAAGACCAGCTGTAAGTAACAGCAAAGTGATCATTTAAAAGTCATTATCAACTTACTGTGAACTCCAGATGGAGTTTCTGGAAGCTGCAACTATTTTCTTGTTAATTCATTTGTGTAACAAATGTTCTGTGGGACAGGATACTGTTCTGGGAGATGCAGACATAACCCTGAATGCCACCATTCACAAGCTAATAAAGTGAAAAAACAAAACAGAGACAAGTACATACACAAGAGATGATTTTGGACACGTGCTGGTGGGGATGCTGATATGGATGTGTGACAGAGGTGGGGGTGGGGGAGAGGATTCTGGGTGGGAAAGACCACTGTGAAAACAATGAATCCAGAGCACTGAGAAGCAGTCGGCTGTGCTCAGGCCTAGGATTAAGGCCAGGCACATGCGCAAGGCCTCATGGGAGCCAATTGACTTTGCTGGTAGAGAAAGAGCAGACAAGGATCAATATGGCTAGGGGTAATGTTCTATTGTGTGCAGCCTTATAAGTGCTGACATGGAGTTTGGGTTAGGGGGACAATATGAAAATTGCCTGTGTGATCAGCTATACGACCCACCTCTCATTTTTTAAAGTACTTTTTAAATTATCTTCAAGTAGTTTTAACAAGAGGTTTCAAGGCAACTTGTCAGTTTGTTGGTACATCTTGATCACTATCACCCTGACCACCATTCTCCCCTATCTCTCCTAAACCCATCCATCCCGTCAAGTCACCAGGCTCCATTTTCACGTATATATACTGAATATTATGCCTGTGTTCACCCACTGTTTCTCTCTCCATTGTCTGCCCCACTCTCATTGATATTCGGCCCTTCTCACAAAATATGTGCCAGCTTCTTGGTATTTATTTTTGCTAAATTGTAACTTCATTGTTCAAAGAAGTTACACCATTGGAACCTTCGTCTACGTATTCTATATTTGAGTTAATACATTTGTGTTTATGTACATATGACTATATATTATATAATATAAAGCAAACTTCTACATATGATGGAAATTTTGCATCCTTTGTCTCTCAGAACCTGACTTACTTCACTTAACGTAGTTTTCTCCAGGTCCATCCATTTCCTTGCAAATGACTTACTATTATTCTTCCTGATGTACAAGTAAAATTCCAATATGTGTGATAAATATATATGGTATATAAATATATATGAGATACATATGATATTATACACACACGTACGTGTGTACCATATTTCCTGGGCCCATTGATCTATTATAGGGCCTCTGGGTTGTTTCCATAACCTGGCTGTGATGAATGGTGCAGTAATGAGAATGTGCAAATGTATCCTGACTTTTCTGCATCCAGTTTATAATATTCTGAGTAGGTGCCTGAGAATGGTATTGCCAGATCCTAGGGTATTTTTATGTTTCTTTTTTTAAAATAATAATTATAAAGGTGATGTACAGAGGAGTTAGAGTTACATAAGTCAGAAAATGAGTACATTTCTTTTCAGATAATTTCACCCCTTCCCTCACTCTCTCCCAGTTTTCCCCTCTATGTCTAGTTTTTAAGGAATCTCCAAACTGCCTTCGATAGTGGTTGCACCCATTTCCATTACACCAGTGCAACAGGGTTTCTTTTCTCTCACATTCCCACCAGTATCTGTTGTTCAACTTCTTGATGGTGGCTTTCTAACTAGGGTGGGATGAAATCTTAGTTGCATCTTTCTCTTGATAGGAATGCAGTGATCTGACAGCCATGGCAATAAGGCTGCCATCTGGAATTTGTTTCAAAGTGGGGGGGTCAAGGAGCAGACAAGAGTCTTTGCCACTATCAATATATGCATCTCCTCTCTGTGTTCCACATTGCAGAGACACTCACTTCCTCATGGATGAAAGATATCTGGTCTCAAATGTGCTCTACAGAGATGGAATCCACACATTTGGTTGCCTGGGTAATTGCTTCTCATAGGTCCTCAAGGGATGAACCCGGTCTCAGCAATAGGGAAAGAAAGCTGGGAGCGGGAGGGGGGTGGCTCTTACATGTCATCCTAGCAAGCCAGAAGGCTGAAATCTGGGGGCTTAAGATTAAATCTATCCCAGGAAGAAAATCCACTGGACTTCATCTCCAAACTTTTTACAAGAAAAAAAGCTGACTCAAGGGGAAAACACCAGTTATACCTAAGAAAGGTGAATGCGCTTGAGAACCTGAGTTCAAACTCCAGTGCCAAATAAAAGCGAGAAAGGAAGAAGGAGAGGAGAAAGAGGATGAGAGGAAGAAGAGAAAGGAAAAGAGGGAGAAGGAGACAGAGGAGGAAGAAGGGAAGAAGAAGGAAGTGGTGCTGTAGCTCAATTGGTAGAACGCTCACCTTGAGCTGAAGAGCTGAGGGACAGCACCCAGGCCCAGAGTTCAAGCCCCATGACCAACCAAAAAAAAAAAAAAAAGGAAGGGAAGAAGAAGAAGAAACGAGGAGGAGAAGCAGGGAGGGAGAAAGAAATGAAAGGAGGGAGGGAGAGGAGGTCACTTCTGTTGAAATTATTGAGATCAGGAAGGGATAAGCAGAAGGGATCTCAAGAGAAGACACCACCTAGGGTACATCATACAGAGGTTAATATGGCATCTGTAGGAGAGAGCTATATGATTCTTAAGATCACTGGACACCCTGTGTACAATACCAGTCCCTAGATCCCATCAGAGGCTCCATGCAGCCTGTACAAGCTTCCCGTGCATCCATTAACCCCGCTGACTGGGTGCCCATTCTCTTGCAATCAGCCCATCATCCACAGGTAAGTCTTCTGGGGACAATGGGCCATGATGTGATGGCCAGGGGTTCTCATGAATGACTGCTCATGGCCATGGTAATGTGCTGTCTAGGGGCCTGCACTGAGGACTGCCAAAGGCTATGGTGAGGAATGCAGACCCTCTCTATGGGAAGGGGCCATTGACCCAATTGGCTAGCCAGGCTCTATTTCTGCTGTCAGAACTGTGGCATTTCCATTCCCCGGAGATTACTTAACTCACATCAACAAATCACATCACTCAACTTCTGAACCTTTCAGCCATCCCAATCCCAAGTACTATCCCCCCACATACCTCCTGCTCCACAGAATTAAATTCATCGGAAGAAAACACTGAATGTAGGGGATGGGAAGGTGGCTCAGTGGTAGAGTGCTTGCCTTGCATGAATGAGGTCCTGGGTTTGATTCCTCAGTGCCACATAAATAGAAAAGGCTGGAAGTGGCACTGTGGCTCAAGTGGTAGAGTGCTAGCCTTGAGCTGAAGAGCTCAGGGACAACACCCAGGCCCAGAGTTCAAGACCCCCCTCAGAAAAAAAGAAAGAAAGGAAGGAAGGAAGGAAGGAAGGAAGGAAGAAAGAAAGAAAGAAAAAGAAAGAAAGAAAAGACAACACTGACTGTAGATCAAAGACTGGGACTGTATGTAGCTTCATACTATACTTTCTGAATGATGCAAATGAGCTTCTCATATTCTCTAAAGCCTTGTCTGTTCAACTATAAATTGAATCCTCCCCTCAAGGTACTGGGTATAAAAAGTATTCGTATATTTAAAAAATTATTTGTGTGCATGTGCTGGAATTGTGGCTTGAAATCAGGGCCTGGGTGCTGTCCTTTAGCTTTGTCACTCAATACTGGTGCTCTACCACATGTGCCACTGCTCTGCTCCTAGATTTTTAGTAGTTAATTGGAGATAAAAATCTCACAGATGTTTTCTGCCCAAACTGACTTTGAACCATGATCCTAATATCTCAGCCCCCTGAGTAAATAGGATTATTGGTGAGCCACTGGCACCAGGCATGGATTAGATTTAACATATGTGCAGTCATATCTAATGCCTGATTCCATAAAAATTAATGTACTACTTCGATTTAAAGCACTCTGGGACTTCTGGCCATGGTTGCTAGGATACCAGGCATGAAATAAGGAAAGTAGAGGAAGTTCTCCAGATGTGAGGACTCATGAAGGGAGTTTGAGTGTACATGTTAGAAATAGTTCAGGATGTTGGGGTGTCATGTAGGGATAAGACACCAGCTCAAAAGGAACTTGGCAAAGCAGAGTTTACTTCTGCAGAAGGGTATGCCATCAGCTAAAAATCTGGCAAGCAAGCACACAAAGCAAACAACCTGCTCCCTTTTTATCCCTAACCCAGCTGGCCCCGCCCCTCTGCTCGGACTAACTGAGCTCAGATTCACAATCTGCAAAAGGATGTGGCTTAATTAGCTAAAATTCAAGGAACTTCTAGCAGGATGCGTAACTAAAATGCAGCAGGGAAAAGGATGTAGCTCAAATGTAATTAACAAAGGCCAAGCCACCTGGCCAAAGCAGGAACTTTCCAGAAGAACAATTCTCACAAGAGTGCCAGAAAGGGAACAAACTACTTTGATAGAAAAGATGCTTTTCTCATTCCCAGGACTCCTAGAACTTGTGAAAAGAGGAGCATTCTTGTTCTTTAAAAAAAAATTAGGGAGGCAGATATAGAGATACCTCCTTGGCATAATTTTGGGGTTTGTGGGCCCCTGGCTAAGACAGGCTGATTACTCTGGGAGAAATTGTCAGATGTGACACTGTGAAACTCACTGGGCACTCCTTGGCTGAGTTTTATAGCCATTCTGGATATGAGCTTTGGTTTCCTTCTCAAAGCATTGATTTTCCAGGCCAGGTGCTAATGGGTGGCTCAAGTCTGTGATCTTAGCCGTTGAGGAGACCGAGATCTGAAGATCATGGTTCCATGATACGCTTATTCAAGTGCACTTGAACTCAAGGCCTGAGTACTCTTCCTTAGCTTTTTCACTCTGATGCTCACCACTTGCACCATAACCTCACTTTTGGCTTTTTGATGGGCAATTGGAAATAGTATCATGGAAAAAACATTGACTTTCATCTACAGCTTCCAGTCAGCTCAGAACTGCTGTAAGTAATGTCACTTACTTGCTCTGTTTGACAGGATAAACCTCCGCAGACCTGGTTCAGGGGCAGTAATGTGACATCGAAGTCATTTGCTTCTTGTCACATCAAGAAACTTTATGTCTTCTCAGACTGGTGAAAGACTTTCTCCTCGGATGAATCAAGCTTCCAAAGTTGAAATGTCTACCCTCATGCTCAAATAAGAGAGGAGACCCTTGAGCAGATCTGTCACAATCGACACCTGTCACCACAGAATCAGGGGAAAGAAAAGCAGGAAATTGGAATGGTCATCCGGAAGACCTAGCCATACCTCCTCAGCTTGGCACCTCCTCAGCTTATCACAAAAGGCAAAAAAAATACGTGGCTATTAAGGGGCTGAACTACTTTGAGTCCCTTCCACCCAGTCCCTGGGACATGGGTGGCAGGTAGATGATTTGGAAAGTGATCCCCAGGATACAAGGGTGATGAACAAGAGAAAGACATAAAATGGGGTACTATTGAAGGGAGCACCAGCTGAGCATTAACAACCCAAATCCTACCTAGAGCACCAGATGGAATAAACTTCAGAATAACCCTTTACTCTGTCTCCTTGTGTCCACACACACACACACACACACACACACACACACGTGCACGCGCGCGCGCACACACACACACACACACACACACACACACTGTCAGGAGGTACTTGATGATCAGACTCATGGCTCAGAGGAAACTGCATCAGAAAAGCAGAGACTCCATGCTACTGGTTCAAAGTGAGCCATGAGTGACTGGCCTGGCCCTGTGCCCAGTGTGGATGTCTGTGAACTCAGATGTGTGGTACAGAACTAAAGAAGCATCTGCAACAGTTTGTGTGAAAATGAAGGCCTAGACTCCGTGTGTTTTGCCAGAAGAGAAGGAATAGGAAAATGTAAGAAGAGGAGGATGAAGAGGAAGATGAAGAAAAAAGGGAAGGAGGGAGAAAAAAAGGGAGAAAGAAGAAAGAAAGAAAGAGAAAGGAAGGGAGGAAAGAAGGAAGGAAGGAAGAGGGAGGAGGGAGGGAGGAAAGGAGGGAGGGAGGAAGGAAAAAGAAAGAGAAAGAAAGAAAGAGAGAAGGAGGGAAGAAAGGAGGAAGGGAGAGAGGAAGGAAAAGAAAGGAGGGAGAGAAGAAAGAGAGGGGTAGGAGGTAAGGAAAGGAAGGGAAAGGGAAGGAAATGAAAATTACTTGGCAGGACATTCCTGAAGTATAAAATTCCTTCTTGAATTCCTAGAGGTTGATGGTGTCAATCTAAATCAGGCCAGCTTGTTTCTGTGCTTTACTAAGAGAAGTTCAACAAGGGGAGCAAGATGACACAAGCCACTGGACTCAGGTCATGCTTACACTGGTCTGCCACCTGGGACCTAGAAACATAAAGCTAGTGAATGAGTGGCACTGTGGAGCAAGCCACAGACTTGAACATCACCTCCAAGAACAACCAGAGTATCAAGGCCAAAACCAGTGGCTCACACCTGTCATCTTAGCTACTCAGAAGGCTGAGACCTAAGGATCACAGTTCAAAGCCAGCCAGGCAGGAAAATCCGAGACTCTTATCTGCAATGGAACACCAAAAATCCAGAAATAGAGCTGTTTCTCAAATGGTAGAGCACCCAGACAGTGCGTTTGAGCACTAAGTAAATCAATGAAATAAAAATAAAGCTCTCAAACAAACATGTGCACAAGAGATTTGCTGATTCACAAGTATTTGCTGCATTCACAAGAGAACACAAGCATTTAGATGCAGATTTCCAGAACTTACTGAGCACTGAGATTGGGAAAAGGCCGAGAGTCACCGTTTTCCTGAAGGAAACAACAGGTGTGTGGGTAATACTGAAGAAATTCTTCTCTGTGCTCTTCAGGTTGAAGGCCTGGTTGTACCAAACTTCAGACTTCCTGCAGCCAGTCTTTGAAAATCACCTACTTAAAAATGAATTGCTACCAAAACGTTCAGAGAGAGCCATAGATTAAGTGTATTGACTATGTTTCCTCTTTAAGTAATAGTTAAAGGCAATAACAATGATGAAGCAGCCTAGCAGATATTTTTTCCCACCCATTATTAATAACAACCTTTCGGTCAACTGATGGATGACCATCTCAGTGATGGAGACTAGGCGATGTGCACTGGGTGGCAGAAATCCACTCCTGGGAAGCTTGCAAGAGATTTGATTTGAAAGCTCTGATGGATGAGCGTGATCTCCAACACACGCAGCAGCATCAATATAAGATTATTTTTCTTTTAATGGAGAAAAAGCTGGGCACCAGTGGCTCACACCTATAATCCTAGTCACTCAGGAGGCTGAGATCTGAGGATTGCAGTGTAAAGAAAACCCAGGCAGAAAAGTTTGTGAACCACCAGAAAACCCTCAAGTGGTAGAGTGCTAGCCTTGAGCAAAAAAAAGCTCAGGGACAATGCCTAGGCCCTGAGTTCAAGCCCCCCCCATCCAAAAAGGAGAAAGTTATATACTCTTTTTGGTTTCCTTCCTCTTCTCATGCCTAATAGAGCCAGAAAAGGGCATGCTGAGAAAAGCATGGCCGTCATTTTATCTGCCTTTCAGGTCTTGGTCTATTTAGTCTCTAAAAGCACAGAGATGCTAGAGGAAAGGCGTGGCCAGAGCAAAGGAGGAACTTTGTGCTTCTGTCAGTGTTTCTGCTCCATGGAGTGATTCAGGAGGCAGACTGATGGATGGCCTCCACCTAAGCTACTTTAGATAGAATGAACATTATCCTCAGTAGAAAGAAGAAAGCAGGAACTTAATCCAGGGCTTATTTATTGTCTCAACCTAGAAGTACAACTTTTTTATAAATTGGTCATGGGGCTTGAACTCTGCCTGGGCACTGTCCCTGAGCTTCTTTTGCTCAAGGCTAATGCTCTACCCCTTGAGCCACAGCACCACTTCAGGTTTGTTTTTATTGGAGATTAGAGTCTTAAGGACTTTTCTGCCTGGGCTGGCTTTGCACCATGATCCTCAGATCTGAGCCTGTTAAGTAGCTAGGGTTACAGGCATGAGCGGCCAATGCTAGGCTTGTCTCCTAACAACAACAACAACAGCAACAAAACTTTATTATTTTAAGTAATTGTACAAAGGAGTTGCCATTCAACAAAGCAGTCTTTGACATATTCTTTATTCATATTTCACTGGACAGAACTAAGTCATATAACTTCACTTGACTGTAAGAAAACCACAAAGAGAGGTACTCAGAGATCTGCCATGTTGTTTCTCTCCCATCTCTCAGTCAGTCTTCCATGCTTCAATCCAACTGGTCTACGTACCTCACACCAGCCACACTCCTATTCCCAAAACCAGTGGCAATTCTCATTTCATGAGAGTGCTGAACAGATCCAGCCTACATCGCTGAATGAACGCTTCTAAATTACCCATCTCAGCCTCTCTGGTTCATCTTCCCTCTCACTCCACTTGGCCAGATCCTGCTCACTTGCTCTACCACTACATGTCAGAATTTTCCCAGAACAGGATTTAGTATTCCTTTCTTCTCCCTGTATTCTCTGTCTTAAGTGTTTGCATCAGGGCTGTCGTTTTAAAATGCTATCAACAGCCTGGCACTGGTGAATCTCAGGAGGCTGAGATCGAAGGATATACTTCAAAGCTAACCCAGGCAAATAAATCTGAGTCTCCAAGTAATCACCAAAAAAATCAGAAGTGGAGGTGTGGTACAAGTGGGAGAGCACCAGCCTTGGGCAAAGAAGAAAAGCAATCCAGGCACTGGTGGCTCACGCCTGTAATCCTAAACTACTCAGGAGGCTGAGATCTGAGGATTGCAGTTCAAAGCCAGCCTAGGCAATAAAGTTCATGAGATTCTCATCTCCAATTAACTACTAAAAAACAAACCACACAAAAAGGCAGAAGTGGGGCTGTGGCTCAAAATGGTAGTATGCTATCCTTGAGCAAAAAAGCTCATAGTCCCCAGGCCCTGAGTTCAAGCCCAAGTACTGGCAAAAAAAAAAAGGGGGAGGAGAGGCCTAAATTTATTCTCAGGCCTTCATTAGTATAAAAAAGCATGAGCCAGAGACAAGTTGAGTTGGAGAAAGCAGGAGAGAGGGAAAAGAGCTCAGGCTATGGAGTCCTGTGGTCTAAATTTGAGTCTTGGCCCTGTCACTCACTATATGTGGGGCCTAGATAAGTTTCTTCACTGCTCATCTGTAGAATGAGGACAATAGTGACTTTTTCAGGACTAGACAGATCTAGAGGTGAGTAAGTCCTCCATATCTTATTATTGGAAAGACATGTACCTCAGTAGTGAAAAGAACACTGATACCACATCATGCTAAGCACTCTGCTAAATGAACGCTGCAGGTGTAATGTCAGCCATCTCCATAGCAGCCTTATGAAGTAACAAATGTCACCAGGCATGGCTGCACAATGCCATCCCAACACTCAGGAGGCAGAGGCAGAGGATTCAGAGTTCTAGACCAACTTGGACTACATAGGGCTACCTTGCCAATAAAGGAAGGGGGGGGGAAGGAAGAAGAGAAAGAAGGAGGGAGACAAAGAGGGGGAAGGAGAAGCAGGAAGAAAAGGGAGAGGGAGGGAAGGAAGGAAGAAGGGAGAAAAGGAGAGATGAGGAAAAAGAATAAGGGAAGAGGAAGAAGAAGAGAGAAAGAGGATGGAGGAAAGAGGGGCAGAGGAAAAACAAATGTGATAGGAGGAAAGAAGGTAAAAGGAGGAATGAAAGAAGGGAAGGAGGACAGGCAGGAGGAAAGAAGGGAAAAGAGGGAAGAAGGGAACAAAGAAGGGAGGGAGGAAAAAAGGAAGGAAAGAAGGAAGGAAGGAGGAAGGAAGGAAAAAAGGAAGGAAGGAAGGAAGAAGGGAACAAAGAAGGGAGGGAGGAAAAAAGGAAGGAAAGAAGGAATGAGAAAGGAAGGAAGGAAGGAAGGAAGGAAGGAAGGAAGGAAGGAAGGAAGGAAGGAAGGAAGGAAGGAAGGAAGGAAGAAAGGAAGGGCAGTTTTGTACGGAGCTTAGGCCCCACCCTAGTTCAAATTCCTAATGAAGACAGCACTGACAGGAAGCCCTACCCAACGCCTGGCCCTTCTGCTTCCTGACATTTTCATTCCCATCTATAAACTGGAGATAATAACACTATTATCTTGTTGAAATGAAGACATCATGAGTTGTAAGATGCGATATTGTTTGACATACCACTAAAGAAAAATACAATGTACCACAGGGCTATCTAATAAGTTTCCTACCCATGTCAGAACACCACCATGAGTCCATGTATGTGTAAATGAGAAATACACCACCTGAAATAAAGAGGGCCAAGACACTTGGCCAGTCTCAACCTTGACACCAGAGGAAGAAAATAATCTCCCCCTGAGAGTTTGAACCACAAACTGGTAACTGAGATACATCTGACATCTGCATGCATTCTACTAGTGCTCACAAGACTGGACGCCAAGAATATTGTGTAAGGCCTCCTGTGAAGAGCGGTCCCTGGAGTACTGAAAACAAAGGCAAAAAAAAATAAAGGCAAATGTAAGGGCGAGGGGGTGTGGCTCTGAAAGGGCGTGGCTTCAGGGGGCTTGACTTTGTGGTAAAAGCCTGTCTCATTGGTGGGGGGTGTGGCTTAGTGATAGAGGAGATTCATTGGTGGACATGGCTCCATGGTGGGGGCGTGGCTCCGTGGTAAGGTTAGGGCCTAGCATGTACACATTACTGGGCTTCATCCGTAGTATGCCCACGTGCACACACACAATGTTACAAATACAAATCCATTCTCTTGGAATTAAAAACACACAATGTTACAAATACAAATCCATTCTCTTGGAATAAAACTCCAGTCTAAGCCTGTATAAGAAGCTGGAAATTATCAGGCCTGGCTCAACTATTTCAGGAGTTTTCAAAAGTAAGGGGGGGAAAATGGGTGCTGTCTGCTCACTGACATACAATAACTTCCAGCAATACTCACGGAAAATGATCGGAACCACCACAAATTATTCCCCAGGCTCAGTAGACTCACATAACAGAATAGACTTTTATCTTTTGTTAGAAGTTCAAAACTTCCCAGAAGTTGGGGGCTTGGGGAACCAATCACTGTTTCACACTATGAGTCTAAAGCTTCTATGCCTGGTTTGCCCAGCCTCTGAGGAGGGGGGGACAGGTACAAGACTGTCACCAGAACATATTTACTGGCCAGGCCTGGCTGTGACACCTGTCACAATCCATTGGAAATTCATCCCTTGCCCTCTCCCCACCCCATGCAAGGAAGGTTAGGCCTACAAGGAAGTGAAAGGTCACTATCAGGGAGCATATCAACCATCCTGGCAGGAAAAGAAAAGCAGACCACAGGTGGGAAACTGAGGCCAAGTCTTACAATAGACACTGAGTCAGCTAAGCTCTGAGCAGGCTACTACTGGTGTTGTTGCTCCTGAATTTAGAGAGACAGAGTAGGGACCAAGTCTTGTGGCCTACTCACCCACAGACAGGTAGGTGTGTGTACATACTAGAGGAAGAGAGCTTCCTGTGGTCCCTTTCTGCCTCTGATGAAGAATTCAGTGTTGTGCTGGATATTTAGAGTACATAACTAGTGTTCTAGTTATTACAGAGTAATTTCATGAACAAGTACTACCAGGAGGTTAAAAACACCAAAAAGAATAAACTTGCCAACAGGTCCATTGCACATGTGGTGTGTGTGGGTGTGGGTGCTCTGTACTGGAGCTTGAACTCAGGGCCTGGGCCATGTTCCTTAGCATTTTTACTCAAGGCTGGAACTCTACCACTTAAGCAACACCTCTACTTCGGGCTTTTTTTTTAAATTTTATTTTAGTGGTTAATTTGAGATACGAATCACAGATTTTTCTTCCCAGTCTGGCTTTGAATTGAGATATTCGGATCTCAGCATCCTGAGTAGCCACCAGTGCCTGGCTAAAAAGACATCTTTGATTTGTGAAAGCAATGTGTTTTTGAAGACAGTGCTCACTTAACAAAATCTCCTGGCATTCTCTAGTGAGTTCTCATAGTGGGTTCCAAATATAAAATTTGAATTTCAAAAAACAGTCATCTGTTTACAGAAGTACCCATATGGTAGGCGTCTGATATTTGTATTCAAAAGCATTGAATTCTTTTCAACTCTATTTCCACAAAAACTGACGATGCATAAGTGTAAGTTCTGGTGCTGCTAGCTCATGTTTGGAATCCTAGCCACTTAGAGGCTGAGATCTGAGGATTGCAGTTTGAGGCCAGTCTGGACAGGAAAAGTCCTTGAGACTCTCTCCAATTAACCAGTAACAAGTCAGAAGTGGACATGTGGCTCAAATGGTTAGAGCACCACTCTGGAGTGTAAAAGTTAAGGGGCAGTACCCAGTTCAAGTCCCAGTTACTGGTGTGCACGCGTGTGCATGCACACACACACACATATGCACACACAATGGTAGCAGCAGTGGGCTTATGTAGGATCCTGGGCATTCTACAAAGCACCTGAAGGTGTGTGGAACTCTATATTATACACCAAATACATAACGAGGATCTCATCAAAACAGCTTCCCAAAAACTAGTATTTAAAGTCCATTTTTACCAGCTCAGTTAATGGTCTTGCTCTGAGAAATAGCTCAAAGAATTATAGAAACCCTCTCATCAAAATGCTGTCACACTTCCTGTTCTCATTGTCCGCTGAGCAGGTTTTGGTTTTATCCATCCAGTTTTCTTTCCCCTTAATGTCTCCCCGAGGTCTCCAGAGATAAGCAATGCTTCAGATTTATGATCCAATGTAAAATACAGCTCTGTTCTCTGCAACGGAAAGCCAACATCCTAATAATACCTGGACAAGTACACCTTTCCAATAGTGTCCAGAATGAAATTCTGAATTTTGAAAATGCATTATTTCATTTATAACTCCTTTAAACATTTTACTTATCGCTCCCAGGACAGGAACCAGGAAATCTGCCCTGTAAATCCCAGGTTGGAAGAAAAACCAATAGGAGCCAATGGCTGCCCTGCAGTATAGTGCTAATCAACTTTCTACCAGGCACAAGCAAGGAGAAGTTTCCAGTATCTTTGCCTTCTTTCCTTCCATGCAGCAGCTCAGAACTCTGAAGGGAAAAAAATGCCAAAATCAAGAGAAACTAAACCCTCAAAGAAATAACAACCCAATTAATAAATGGGCAAAGAAGCTAAAAAATAAAAATAAAAAAAGACTTCTCAGAAGAAGAAGTAAAAATGGCACATGAAGAAATAATATCTCTTGCCATCAAGAAAATGAAAATCAAAACAACACAGATTCCAACTCATTCCAGTTAGAATGGCCATCATCAAGAATACAAACAACAGATGCATGGTAGGGATATGGGGTAAGGAACTTTAATACACTGTATTAAAGTGGGAATGTGAATGTGAACTAGTGCAGTTTGGAAGTACTCTTAATCCACAGATACCACACTTTGGCATTTATCCCAAAAAATCACAAGTCAGGATACTGTAAAGACATTTACACAACCATGTTCATTGCTGCACTATTCGCCATAGCCAAGTTATAAAACAGTCTAGGCCTGGAAGGTGGCTCAGTGGTAGCCTAGCCTTGATCTGAAGAGTTGAGGGACAGCACCCAGGCCCAGAGTTCAGGCCCCACAACCACAAAACAACAAAAACAACAACAAAAACCACTCTAGATGCCCTACAATGAATGAATGGATCAAGAAAATGTGTGTATGTATGTGAGAGAGAGACAGAGACAGAGAGAGAAACAGAGAGAGAATAAAATTTTACTAATCCTTCAGGAAGAATAACATTATTTCATTTGCAGGAAAATAGATAGACCTGGAAATATTATATCAAGTGAAGTAAGACAAGTTCATAGACACAAAAGGCACCTGTTTTCTTTCATATGCAGAAGTCAAATCTAAATTATAAATATATATGCATTACAAACATATAGATAATTTAACTATAAATAATTTACATCTAAATTAGAAATCTGTATGTAAATCTACACAAAGTCACATGCATATATACACAAATGTGTTAACTAAAGTAGGTATACACAGAGGAAGATTCCAATGGCGCAACTCCTTTGAATAATTAACTTACAGTTCCACACAATGAATGCCAGGAAAGCTGGAACACATGTCTTTGGAGGTAGAGGGAGGACAAGGGAGAGGGCAGCTGAATATAGAGGAAAGGTGGAAAAATTGTCATAATGTTCAATGTACACGTGTGAAAATGGAAGCAGGTAATTGGGATGGGTGGGGTTGAGAGAGGTTAGGGGAGAATGATGGAAGAGGTGACATTGACCAAGACACATTGTACTCATAAATTGACAGGTTGAACTGAAACCTTTTTATCACTACTTGAAGTCAATAATTCTTGTTTGTCACTACTTAAGGTTAATAATTTTTAGAAAGAGAATATAGCCAGACACTGGTGGCTAATGCCTGTAATCCTAGCTACTCAGGAAGCAAAGATCAGAGGATCTTGGTTCGAAACCCAGGCAGGAAAAGTCCGTGTGACCCTTATCTCCAATTAACCACCAAAAAGCCAGAAGTAGAGATGTGATTCAAGAGGTAGAATGCTAGCCTTGAGCACAAAAGCTCAAGGAGAGTGCCCAGGACCTGAGTTCAAGCCCCAGGAGAAGGAAGGAAGGAAGGGAGGGAGGGAGGGAGGGAGGGAGGGGAGGGAGGGAGGGAGGGAGAAAGACAGGCATACAGACATTGCTGAAGTATTCACAATAGCCAAGTCATAGAAACAGCCCAGATGCCCTACAACAGATGAGTGAATCCACAAAATATGGTACCTGTACACAGTGGAATTTTACACAGACATTAGAATAAGATTATGTCATTGCAAGAAAATGGATGGACCTAGAACAAATCATGTTAAGTGAGATAAACCAAGCTCAGAGACACAAATGGAGCACATTTTCTCTCATATGTGGAAGCTAGAATATGTAAACATACACATGAACATATCCAGGGTTGTATGCAAGTGCACACAAATGTATTAATCAAAGTATGGTACTTGCAGAGAAGAATTCAGATGGCATAATTACAAAGAAAGCGCATAGTCCACCAAAATAAACACCAGGAAATTAGCATTTAAAAGATGTAGGGGGGGGCAAAGAGAGTGGGAGAGAAAATGAAGAGAGATAAGATGGAGGAGAATATAGTCATCATATTCAATGCCTATCCTGTCAAACTAAGAAAACGGAAGGGATGGGTAGGTTGGGAGAAATGGAGGAGAATGATAAAAGTGGTAATATTGACCATGAGACACTGCACTCATAAACTTATTTGTTGAATGGTAACCTCTTCATACAATTACTTAAAATAATGGAATTTTTTTTAAAAAAAAAACAGTCCTCCCTCTCACCTGTCTTCCCTGTTCATGTTATGTCTATAGTATGTTAAAATATATCTAGGGGCTGGAAAGGTGGCCCAGTGGTAGAGTGCTTTGTCTTGCATGCATGAAGCCCTGAGTTCGATTCCTCAGCACCACATAAACAGAAAAAAGCGGAAGTGGTACTACTGTGGCTCAAGTGGTAGAGTGCTAGCCTTGAGCTGAAGAGCTGAGGGATAACACCCCGGCCCAGAGTTCAGGTCCCAGGACCTGCAAAAAAATAAATAAATAAAATATATCTAATCTCTCTCTCTCTCTCTCTCTCTCTCTCTTTCTCCCTCTGTTTCTGCCTTTACAGTCCTTCTGCCTATGACAAAGTGTAATACCGATGACTTACAAGACCTTCTTCACCTGGGTCCTGCTTTCCCTTCCACTCTCGCCACTCACCCCATTCACCCCTTTTATAAATAGTTCGGGATGTTGAGGTGTCACATAGGAATAAGAACTCTGACTCAAAAGGAACTTGGGGAGGCAAAGTTTACTTCTACGGAGGGGTGCACCATCAGCCAAAAATCGCGCAAGCAAGCACACAAGAGCAGGCAGGCTGCTCCTTTTATAGCCCCAATCCAGCAGGCTCCACCCCTCTATTCCCATTGGCTGAGCTCAGATTGGCAATCTGCAAAAGGGTGTGGCTTAATGACCAGAATGCAACTAAAATTCAAGGAACTTCTAGCAGGATATCTTAATTAAAGTGGAGCAGTAACTAAAGTGCAATTCACAAGGTCCAACCACCTGGCCCAAACTGGAACCCTTCAGAAAAACAATTCTCTTGATTAACAGTAAGGAAGCAAACTATCTTGATAGAAAAGACACTTTCCTCACACTCCACAAAGTCTCCCCTAATCCCCTAGGTGTGCCAACACCAGCAGCTCCTTGACCGCCCCCTCCATCTTCTCAATTTCAGCAATGGTGCCTACTGGGGAGACACCCTGCCTCCATCTCTACCTTGCTCACTTCTATTCCTGATCTGTCTTGGCCATCATCCGTATAGGCTCCCTTCCTGGCCTAGCTCCATCATCCTTTCTCCCAATTACCTGTGAGATGTTCACCTTGATTACACTCCACATCACTGCAAAAGGACTTGGGACCCAACATGTCGTAAACATTCATGGAGATGTGCTACATGAATGAAGGAAGAAATGAATGAATGATAGCTCAGAGGTAGTGAGAAGTTGCAAACATAGATGGGGCAAGAGACAGGCTCTTGGTTGAAGAGGACTTTGAACTGTATAGACGGAGAGACAGTAGCCCAATGGAGGTGACACCCCACTCTTTTCCTGGGGAGCCTGAGGAGGGCAGAGATGGCTCTGTGGAACCTAGATTCCTTCCTCTGGAAAAGTCAAGAAAACAGCTATGAGAATGCAATGACTGAGACTCTGGAGAAGACCCACACAGGGGACAGGCACCCCCTCCCCTCGGGGTGAGATTGGCAGTGACTCAACCAGATGCCAGAGCAGCCAACACTTGCCAAAAGGAATCCCACTAGCCAACAGTGGGGCTGCCGATTTCCAGGCCTCACTCTTCTCACACCTCCCCTCCTTTCATCCTCTTCCTCTTTGCTCTCCTCCTCTTCCTCTTTCCTCCTCCTCTTCCTCCCTGTCTCCCTCCTCCTCTTCTTTTCTTCCTTCTTTCCTGAGAAACAGGTGGATAAGACCTCAGGTGGTATAAGGTGTCTCCCCCAAGTTGGGCAGCCTCGTTGAGAGCTAATAGCTAAGAGGCTTTGCCTCAGTTTCCCCTGGTACCTTCCTTCCTTTCTTTAATTTTTTTTTTTTGGGTCCGGTCGTGGGGCCTGAACTCTGGGCCTGGGCGCTGTCCCTCAGCTCTTCAGCTCAAGGCTAGCGCTCTACCACTTGAGCCACAGCGCCACTTCCGGCTTTTTTCTTTTTGCTTATGTGGTGCTGAGGAATCGAACCCAGGGCCTCAGGCATGCAAGGCAAGCGCTCTACCACTGAGCCATCTTCCCAGCCCCTTTCTTTAATTTTTTTATTGCTATTCTAAAGGTGATATATAGAGGGGTTACAGTGATATAAGTCAGCTCCCTATTTTTACTTTCAAATAAACTTTTCCTCTACTTCCATTTTTCCAGCCTCATCATTGTCTATCTGGTGGGAGTCCTCTTCAGAGGTGTCTGGTACTTTCTCTGTTACCATGTGTGGCTCCTGTAACAAAAGTCTTCAACATCTTAGTCTATCTTCTGTGTCTTCTCCTTTAATTCTTGGTCAGATTGAGATAATGAACTCAACCCTCCCCCACTCACCCCCCCCCATCCTGTGAACATTGGTCACAGGACATTCTCCCAGGGCTGAAGGAAGGGCCAAGTCTAGCTGAATTCCACCCCCTTACCCTGCCCCTGTATCCTTGGCAAAGGGACTGAGCCTCAAAGAGGGCAGGTAGTGACTTCTGCTTTATGGAAGAAGCAGCTATGCATAAAAATGCAAATATGAGCTTCTTGTTCCCCTTCCTGGGCTTATATATCTCTCTCAGACAGACTTAAAAAAAAAAAAAGGAAAATGTGTAGCCAAAGACAGGGCCCCTCTGGGTAAGAAAGCAATAGCAAAGTGACAAATGTCATGTGGGTTTAAGCAAAGTTCCCCACAGTTATTAACACCCCCCACCCCCCGCAGGGAAATAAGGCTGACAAATGCACAGCCCATCCCCCTCCTTCTACCCCAGTCCTTTGAAATAATATCGGCCCTGAAAAGGGAGCAAGAAGGAAATAACTCAAAGACTTTAAAAGCAAAAGTTTCTGTCTGCAAACCAAATGGGCTGAATTTTTATAGGCTCGTTTGGAAGGGCATGAAAACATACAGTTGCTGAAGAAGGCTTTCTCTCCTGGGAGCCTCAGACAGGGGCACAAAGGGACTCCCTGAAATCTGAAATCCTCTATCTCCAGTTCCTCTGAGAGCTGAGCCTGCCCCTCCATCCCCCTCCCTTATCCTCCAGGGTCAGGACCCTGTTCATCCAGAAGTTCTGAGGAAGTTCTGGTCCATTAAGCATGTCAACAGCCTCAACTCTGATGCCATCTAGAGGCATGGATTTGTTTTCTCTGCCCATTAAAGAATTAACAAGGCAGCTGATGACTCAGGCCTCTAATCCTAGCTATCCAGGAGGCTAGTATCTAAGGATTGCAGTTCAAAGCCAGTCTGGGCAGGAAACTCTGTGTGACTCTGATCGCCAATTAATCATCAAAAAGACAGAAGAGGAGCTGTGATTCAAGTGATAGAGTACCAGTCTTGAGCAAAAAGCTCAAAAACAGTACCTAGGCCCTGAATTCAAGCCCCAGGACCCACTCCCCCCCCAAAAAAAAAAAGAATTAAAAGACAGGAAAATGTTTTAAAGCAAGTTGATTTGAAAGTAAAAAGAAAGAAGCAAAAAGAAAACAGCAAGGTTCCCAGAAGAGAAGGGTCCTGAAGAGGAGTCCAATGAAATTCTCTCCCAAGGCAGTTTTTATAGTATAGCCTGTTTCCTCCCCTGGGCTTTGTTTGCACTGACTGCTTGGTGGCTTGTGCATGATCAGTCCTGGCTCTCTTCATTGGCTAAGCAGACACCAGGGCATTCTGGGAAGAATAAGCATGGGTGTGGGAATCGAGAGCATTATGGGAAGCAGTAAAGTTTGAACAGGAGCCCAAGGCACTATGGGAACAAGAAGCTCCATTATCGGACATATGTTATTGGTCACATGTTATGCCCACCATACATTATCCCTATATCCTGAACAGTTCCCCTTTTCTTCCTTCAGCTCTGTCTACCACCTCACAGTGCACAAAACGGTGCTCAGAAGCGATGGTACCCATTTCCTTCTCCAACTTTCACAGCAGCTCTGAGGGAGGCATTTTTACTCTCCCATTTTGCAGATGTGGAGCTGAAACAAAACGATCTGAATGTGGTTCAGCGTGGAAATGGAGGAGTCAAACTCAGTCTAACTTCGAAGCCTAGGCAAGAAGCTCTTATTAAAACTAGGTACTGTTATCAGATGAGAAAACAGAGAAGCCACATTTTAAGAGGTCGAATCTTGGAGTCTTTATTAAATAAAGGCCAGCAACTGCAAGGTAGACTCCTGTCTCAAAGACCAGCAGCCAGCAAATACAGTTAACATTGTTAGGAAACTGAGCCATGAGGGCCAGAGAGGAAAGAAAACAAAAACAATACCAACAAACCAATTCAGCTCCAATGGAGAGCTGGATTGGGACGCCATGTTGACAGGGCAAGAGCCTGAGAAACCAGAGTCAGGGTAGGAATCCAGAGACACGTGGCATGGTGTCACATGAGCTAGCCCCAGCCTAAACAGGGTCAGGTCAGGGGGCAAGGGTCACAGGACATTCCCAGTCCCAGGCACTGGACAGGTTCAGTAACCTATCAGCCAAGTGCCCACCCCTGTCTCCAGGGATTCAGGCATGCCCATCACCTGGGAGGTGTGGGAGCTTCTCCTTCCCACCATGAACACAAAATGCCAGACCCTACCATCCACCACGGGTCCAGGATGGCACTGACCAGACCCGATTGACCTATTTCAGTACCAGTGGCTCACATCTGTAATCCTAGCTACTCAGGAGGCTGAGATCTGAGGATCCATGGTTCCAAGCCAGCTCAGGCAGACAAATCTGTGAGACTTTCATCTCGAATTAACCACTAAAAAAGCTAGAAGTGGAGAGTGCCAATGTTGAACAAAAAAGCCCAGCAAGAGTACAAGATCCTGAGTTCAAGTTCGGGTACTGGTGCGCGCGTGTGTGCGCGCGCGCACACACACACGAACACGATCTGCTGTTCTTTCTTCTTTGATCATGATCTGTTCAGCGGAAATAACAGCTTCCAGCCAGCATGAGCATCCAGACTCAAACTCACTCTTCCTCAAACACTCTTCCCCACTTAGTGGGGCGGGACCAGTGGTGTCCCCTAATGAATCTAATTTACAGTGCAGACAATCGACTTCCCTGAGTTGCACTGCTGGTTTGATAATGAGTGTTCTCCTCTAGCCGTAGGGAATGAGGCCTGCAGGAACAAAGGCTTGGTAATCTGGCCAGAATTTGCATGAAAACTGTCCCCAATGGGGGATATTGTAAAACAGTCATCCCAGGGTTGCTGTGTAGGAGAAAAAGAAGCTCTTTCCAAGAGAAATAAATGGCTCTTCCCAGAGACCTGTCAAGGGCTCATCTCTTAGAGCAAAGAGGCCTTTGATTCTACCTACAGGACTGCTTCATCTGCTCTGGCTCGGTACCAACTTGTCCTTGGACATCCTGGGGCATAGAATAGTCCTAGAGAAACCCATGGCCTGGTGGTGGAAGGAATAAGGAGCCTCTACTAATCTCTTCAGAGGCCTGAAATTCCCACAATAAGGGAGTCATCTTTTTACAAGATGCTTTAAGAAGGTAACACCTGGGCTAGGAGGTGTGGGAGCTTCTCCTTCCCACCATGAACACAAAATGCCAGACCCTACCATCCACCATGGGTCCAGGATGGCACTGACCAGACCCGATTGACCTATTTCAGTACCAGTGGCTCACATCTGTAATCCTAGCTACTCAGGAGGCTGAGATCTGAGGATCCATGGTTCCAAGCCAGCTCAGGCAGACAAATCTGTGAGACTTTCATCTCGAATTAACCACTAAAAAAGCTAGAAGTGGAGAGTGCCAATGTTGAACTGGGCTGAAGTGGGCCAAGTGTCTGTTGAGAATCCCAGTGTTTTGGTTTTATTTTGTGACAATATTGGAGCTTGAACTCAGGGTTTGGGCACTGTAACTTCTTTGTCTCTCAAAACTGGCCCTCTACCACTTGAGCCACACCTCCACTTCTGGCTCCACTTCTAGTGGTTCATTGGAGATGAGAGTCTCATGGATTTTCCTGCCCAGGCTGGCTTTGAACTGTGATCCTCTGATCCCAATTTCCTGAGTAGCTACGATTACAGGTGTGAGCCACAAGAGCCCAGTTCCTTCTTCTTAACAGCTAAAACAGCTAAAAATTCAGGAGATCACCTTGTTCCTGTTCTGTTCCAGTAATAAGAACAACTTCTCTGGAATGCCTCCAAGGACAAAGACTGAGCTCATAGTCAACCAAGCCAGGTCCCCATCTGAACCCTCCTGAAATCACTGGTTGAATCCAAAAGAATCTAGCAGCAGTGGCCAGACCAGGACAGCTGGAGGAGAGAGGGCAGCGGTCCTACTGATTGAATGGAACAGAAGGAAAGTGCCACTCCTGAAGAAAGAGTACCAGAAAAAGAAGTCTGGCTGCTGAGCAAGTGGGAAGAGGTGCCCCCTGACCTCTCTTTGGGCACACCCCTGGAAGCTGCCTCAGAGAATGCCTACAGAGGCACAAGTGGAGTCTGGACATCCAGGGTCAGTTTTATTGGAGTCCATTTGGCCCTGAAAAGGCTGTTGGAAATGACTTTGGGATCAGGGACATCCAGACTGAATGAGCCCCCAGACTCAGAAGTTAAGCAGCAAGGTCAATTTTACTTGTGCAGAAGAGGGTGTAACTGACAAGCTTTTGGATTAGCAAGCATGCTGGGTAGGCAGTCTGCCCAAAGTTTTGTTTTGTTTTGTCCCAACCTGCAGGACGTCAGCAAGGGCAGTGAACCTAAGCTAGAAGGAATGAAGGGAGACACGAAGAACGACAGCAAGACAAGGGTTCTGATCAAGCTGCAAATTTTTATTTTTCACACAGGGGTATTTATATGCTTGGAATAAGGAAGCTTTCTCATTGGTCATTAAGGAAGCTTTTTCATTGGCCATAGCAGTGCAGGATGTTTGCTTAGGGCAGGGGGAAAGGGTGGTCGTTAGCAGTTGCAGGATGTTTACTTAGGGCAGGATGAGGGTTGGATTCTGTAAACTCAGCCTCAAGATGTTCCAGTGAGATAGTCAAGCCTATTATGTTGAGAGACTCAACTTTTGGCTCCCAACACGTTTCTTTTTTCTTTCTTTTCTTTCATTTTGGCCACAAGGCTGGAACTCAGCAACTGGGCACTGAGCTCTTTTGCTCCAGGCTAGCCTTCTACCACTTTAAGCCACTAAACCACTTCTGGTTGTCTGGTGGCTAACTAGAGATAAGAATCTCCCCGACTTTCCTGCCCAGGTTGGCTTCAAACCAGGATCCTGAGATTTCAGCCTCCTGAGAACCTAGAATTACAGGCATGAGCCACAAGAGCCCAGTTCCTGGTTTTATCCCTAAAGCATCATTGAGCTCCTCACTGCTCCTCATCCTGAGTGATCAGAACTTAGGTTCACAGTCTTAGTTTGATTGCCTAGTTTGAAATGGGGTCAGAAGTTTACTGGATTCATTACCCAAGAGCACAATGCCAGGCCAAAGCAGGAACTAGTTAGAAAAACAACCCTTTGTTTCTCATAGGGTAGGGCTCAATTGAAGTAATTTTTTGTTTCAAGAAGAGTCTGTAAGGTTGACTGAAAGAACACATAGACAGTTTAAATATTTGTGATTTTTCTGGGAATTTTGGGTTGGGTAATATTGTAGAAGATGGAAGCTACCTCTGAAAGTATGGTGCTTATGTCAAGCAATTTTTCAAGAGAAAAGATTTTAATTTTTTTTCTGTTCCTGGGACTTGAACTCAGAACCTGGGCACTATTCTTGAGATGTTTGTTTGTTTGTTTTTTCTCAAGGCTACTTAGTGCTCTATCACTTAAATCACAGCTTCACTTCTAGCTTTTTTGATGATTAATTGGAGCTAAGAAGCTCACAGACTTTCCTTCCTGGGCTGGTTTTGAATCAGAGCCTTCAGCTCTCAGATTCCTGAGTAGCTAGGATTACAGCTGTAAACCACCAGTGCCTGGCTAAGATCTTAATTCTTACATCCAAAATTATATCTGAGGCTGGGAAGGTGGCTCTGTGGTAGAGTGCTTGCCTTGTATGCATGAGGCCCTGGGTTCAATTCCTCAGCACCACATAAGCAGAAAAAGCCAGAAGTGGTGCTATGGCTCAAGTGGTAGAGCACTAACCTTGAGCTGAAGAGCTAAGGGACAGCACCCAGGCCCAGAGTTCAGGCCCCCCCAAAAGAAAAAAAAATACATCTGATCTTCTAGAAAAGGTTCAGCATCTTTTCCACACCCTGGATTACTGGGCAACAAGTTTGCTTATTGTAAAATGGATTTGCTTATCTCTGTCCACATATGGAGTAAGCAAATCCATCCTCAAACCAAATGAATCTCTCTACACTCAGCAATTCTGTTCCATGATATTCCAGGAAGTTTTCAGAGGCATTGAGGTGGATTTGAGGTGGAAGAGCAGCAAAGTCATAAAACAGAGTTCTGACTTCAGAGGGGAAACACAGGACAAAGGTGTTTCTGGCCAGAGAATTGAGCTATTCCAGCCACACAGACGGAAGGGGAGGGGGGGGGGGGGGGGGGGGGGGGGGGGGGGGGGGGGGGGGGGACACAACTCCAGCTGGAAAGGTGAGACATTTGGGGAAGAGTCTTGAGTGCTGAGCTGGGGAGATTTAACTTGATCCTGTAAACATTAGGGACACCTGAAGCCTTCAGCACAAGAGAAGGTCTGGATCACAACTTGACTGTAGGAACATGAACACATGAACTTGACAGGGAACTTAAACATGAGCACAGGAAACTTCAAAGAGAGAAAAAGAAAGACAGGCAGAGAAAGAGAGAGAGAGAGGCACAGAAAGAAACAGATACAGACAGAGACAAATATGGAAAGAGGTGGATGGAAGAGGGGTGAAAATGTTGAAAGAGGGGGACACAGATCAAGATTCATTGTATACATAAACTGCTTTGTTAAACGGCAAAAAAAAAAGTCAATACACATCCTACAAAATTAAGAAAAGTGCGGGAAGAGATGAGGTGGGAGGGATGGGTGAGAATGTTGAAAGGGATGACATCAATCAAGATGCACTGTACTCATTAACTGCTTTGCTGCATGGCAACCCCTTTGGACAACTACTTAATTATAACAAAGTATTAAGAGAGAAGCCAGATGCTGATGGCTCACACCTGTAATCCTAGCTAGTCAGGAGGCTGAGAGCTGAGGATCACGGTTCAAAGTCAGCCTGGACAGGAAAGTTCCGGGGACTCTAATCTCCAATTAACCACCAAAAAACCGGAAGTGGCAATGTGGCTCAAAAGGGAAGAGTGCTAGCTTTGAGCACAAAAGCTCAGGGATAGTGCCCAGGCCCAGAGTTCAAGCCTCACAACTGACAAAAAAAAAAAGGAGGGAGAGAGAGAGAGAAAGAGAGAGAGGTGGAGTGAGACAGAGAGAGAGAGAGAAAAGCAGACTAAAAGTACAGAAACCAAGAGACAGACTGATTTACAGAGTGATAGACAAACAGACAGAGAGCAAGAAAGACGAAAGATATAAAGAGAGAGAATGTGTGTGTGTGTGTGTGAATGCAGAGCATTGGAAAGAAGAATTTGTTGTTTAGAAGTAGCTGTTTGGAAACTTTAAACGTTCAGGGAAAAATAAGGTCTGGTGTAGAGAAGAGGCAGGAGAGGAGGGAAGGGCAGGTGGTATAGTTTAACACACTCCTGTTTGCTTATGTATCCAGTGCTGAGAGGAAAGGAAGCAGAATGAGTGGCAGAGACTGCTGAGAGAGGCGGAGTGGGACAGTCCAGGGCCACCAGCATCTCCTTGGCCCCTGAGCCCCATGCAGATGGAGCCTTCGGCCCAGCAAGCAGACAGCCCACCTCCCCCCTCTCCTGACCAACTTCCCTGAGTGCAATCTGTGTCTCTAATGCTAATATGAAGTATTGATTATCTCCCTGCAGGAGTCCTGAGTTGGTGGTTGTCCCTGGCTGCTGAGACTGGCAACCAGCAGCCTCTAAATTGTGTTTATGGGAAGCTTTTACCTGAAGGAGCCATCATTTAGTCCTGATCGATAACCAGTCAATCCACCTGCTTTGCACATTGCAAATCCTCCAGATCCGTCCACAGAAAAGAAAGAGAGAGGAAGACAATGTGTTTATTGGAAAAAAGATGGCAGAATGACAAACTAATGCAAACTCTTAGGCTAGTGATTACATAAGCATTTTTTTTTAAATGTTGGTGCCAGTCCTAGGGCTTGAACTCAGTGCGCTGTCCCTGAGCTCTTTGGTTCAAAGCAGTCACTCTACCACTTGAACCACAGTTCCACTTTTAGCTTTTTGGGGATTAATGGAAGGTAAGAGTCTCACAGACTTTTCTGCCTGAGCTGTCTTCAAACTGTGATCTTCAGATCTCAGCCTCTTAAATGGCTAGGATTATATGTGATCCGCCAGTGCCCAACCAAGCCTTGATTTTAAAAAAAAATGAAGTGCACTATTTTGAGTGATATGCTAAATCAAAAAAGAAGTGATATGCTAAAATCAAAAATATGCTAAAATCAAAAAAGAAGAAAAGGAGGAGAAAGGGGGAAGAGAAGAGAGGAGAAGGAAAAGAAGAGAGGAGAAGGAGGAGAGGGAGAAGGAGAAGAAGAGGAAGAGGAGGAGGAGGAGGAGGAGGAGGAAGGAGGAGGAGGAGGAGGAAGGAGAAGGAGGAGGAAGAAGGAGAGGAAGAAGATGAGGAGGAAGAAATACTTATAGGACCAGGTAGGAAGGAATCCACTGTTCTATGGCCTTCACCTTGTACCAGCTGCTTGCATTATCTGGACACCTGAGACAGGTATTAATATTCCTACACTCAGCAGGAAACCTGCGGCCCAGAGATAACATATGGAGCTTGTAGGTTAGAGGTCCTGCTGAAAATCAGGAATACTGGCTCCTGTAGGGGAAGCCTCGGGCAGGATGAGGCTGGGTATCATGGGGCCTGAAGTGGGGAACATGGGAGGAAGAGGGCTCTGGGAAGACGGGCCTGGGCCCTTGCTTCCCCAACTCAACTCCCTCACTATGTATCAAAGGAGCTGCAGAACCATCCAGAATCATCCAGACCTTTCCAGAACTGGCAGCTTCCTTCTCTCAAGCCATTCTCCAGCTCACTCTCTGGCCCCCGTGACATCCCAGAATCTAAAGTCCCCCGTCCCCTGCCTGACGTGACTCTTTCCCAGCTCTAAGCCACGCACCAAACACCACGCTCAGGAAGTGTTCCTCAGCTCTTCTCTCCAGGGATTTTCCTTTCTCTTGCTCCCTTGGTCCTCCCACTTGCCAAGGTGAACTGGAGGAGATGGGGTCCCCTCGAGTTGGCTTTGGGGGAACCCCGTGTGTTCTGGTTCCCAGGAGTCCTGTGTGCAGCCTCTGGCCCAGCTCCAGAGGTGTGCATCTGCTTCCCCCCCCCCCACCTCCATTTGTGTCTCAGGTTTCAGCTCACCTGCCTTGAGCCACAGAGTGAGGATGTGTGGGCTACCCTAGGCCCCACAGTCTCCCAGCCCCCATCTGATAGAACCGGCAAAGGATGAACAGACAAAAACCAGAACCTGTGAGCTTTCAAACCACACATTTCTCACATGGCCATGTTAAAAGTTCCAGGTTCTTGAAACGCTGGCATCTGTCCGCGGGTGACCCACCCTAAAAAACACCACCAGCCAGGTCTTGGAAGGCAGCTGATGGCAGCGTGTGGGACCTGAACTCTCTCCCTTGCCGTGATTAGAGGAAGGGAAATGGGTTTCCATCAGTGACTCATCTTTCTGCTTTTATGTCTCAGCTGGGAAAATTGTTTTCCCCTTCAGCTTCATCAGACAATTCCCGCAACCCCCTGGCCCTGGGCACTGACTGGAAGTAACCTTCTAGAAACTGTCCCTATATTTGGGACGTCTCTATGCCTGCCTCTCTTGGTCTCTCAGTCTCTAGGGCTCTTGGTCTCTCTCTGTCTTATGGTCTCTGTCTCTTGGTTTCTCTCCTCTGTCTCTCGCTGAGTCTCGTTCTGTCTCTCCTCTGTTTCTGTGTCTCTCTTTGTCTCCATGTCTCTCCTTTCCTTTGTCTATCTCAGTCTGTCTCTCTCCCTCTCTCTCTCTCTTTCTCTCTCTGGCTGTGTGTCTTTTGGTCTCTGTCTCTCCTCTCTCTATTTCTGTTTCTCAGTCTCTCTGTCTCTATTTCTGTGTCTCTCTGTCTCTGTCAGTCTCTCTCTCTCTCTGCCAACTCTCTCATGAAGCCAATACATTTACCCTGTTCAAGTGATTACCCTGATTCTGGATACTGGATACTGACTAGAAATGTCACTAGGTCTCTCTCTCTCTCTCTCTCTCTCTCCCCTCTCTCCTCTTCCTCCTCCCCCTCCTCCTCCTCCCTCTCTCTCTTTCTTTCCCTCCCTTTGTACATCTGTGTCTGTCTCTCTGTTTCTCTACTTTTGTTTCTCTGTCTCTGTCTCTGCCTCTCTCCCTCTGTGTCTCTTTTTATCTCTGTCTCTCTTATAAACAATCACACATGTGATTGATCACAAGGAAGCTGCACAGCCTTGGCTCAAATAGCCCATAGATAAAGGAGCCGTGTTGCATTTATCAGCCTCCCTGGGTGATGTTTGGCTGTGTGCACTGGGCCTCCAGGGGCCAGAAAGACAAGGCTTCCCCATCCACTGGCCGTCCAAACAAACACTTAGTAGCCCTGGACACAGAACAGTCCACCCCTTCCACCCTCCCGCGCTCTTTACCACCCCCGGGGAAGGCTAGGAGCCTCACAAACCCAGTTCACTCCATTGCCTGGGAACGGTTGAGAGTAGGGCCCTGCAGTCCAAAGAGTAGAGTCTGGGTGTGGCCAGAGAGGCGGCTCAGGGGCCTTTGTCTCCAGCCGAGCTTAGCCTCCCCAGACAGCTGGGGGAAGGGGATGCACTCTTGGACACTTGTCTAGTTTAATTAACTAAATACTTACTATCTGTAGACACCATGTCAGTAGGTTTTAGAATGCAAAGTGCCAATTTTCTCTCATTTACATGTCAAAGCCACTTCTCTGAGCAATTCTTACTATTTTTCACTTCTCCTGGATGTCAGGTAAATGTGTGGCTCAGTTGAAAGGCTGGGAGATGAAGCCACTTATTTGGTAAAATGGTGGAGTTCTTTTCTTGCTGTTATTGGTCATGGGACTTAAACTCAGAATCTGGGAGCTTGCTGTTCCTGAGCTTTTTCGCTCAAAGCTACTGCTCTACCACTTTGAGCCACTTCTGGTTTTCTGGTGGTTTATGGGAAATAAGAGGCTCACAGACTTTCCTACCCCAGCTGGCTTCAAACCACGATCCTTAGACCTCAGCCTCCTGAGTAGCTAGGATCATAGGTGTGATTCACCAGGGCTTGGTTCATGCTGAATTTTCTAATATTAACAATTGAGGTCTTGGCCAGAAAGAAAGAGACTGAGATAGAGTCCTTACAAAAGAAGCCCCTCCTATAAGGTTGGGAACCTAACAAACACCATCCATGAGACCCTGGCGTTTACCACACATAGGAACTAATGCTCCCTTGGAATCAGCCTTCCCAACTTCTAGATCTAGGAAAAATAAAAATTTATATTGGGTATGAAAGATTAAAAATTAGAATTACATTTTACAATTGCTAACTGCTGATTTTGCTTTTGTAAACTTGCTCGCCCTAGCACTAACCCCCACCCCTTCTGGAAATAAGGAATTGAGTAAAAAGTCTCTCGGAGCCCAGATGCCAGCCCAGATGCCCGCCCCTGGGACAAGGTTTGTGGTCATAGATAAAGAACAAACAGGTAAGTTTTTCCAGTTCCTGTTTGAAAATTCCTTAAGTGGCTAAATGGGACCCAAGATAGGGACCCAAGATAAGGACCACCTGGCAAGTCCAGCAAACTAGGCCAAATGTTAATCAATCACAAGCCTGTAACTATGTAAATTTCCCTCCAGGGTGACCGCTCCCCCTAGACTTGCCCTGAGCCAACTGTTTTAAACTTCCCCACTAGTAAAAATGATTGCTGGAGTACATAGTGACTTTTAAACGGGCCAATCCCGGGGACACCTGGTGTTATATGCTAATCTTGTGGATTTTGCCTTTAAGAATGCCTGTAACCGCTTCTCGGGGCTCTCTCCCCCTTGCCGGGGCAGAGAGACCGTTTACGCAAACGCTGAATAAACTCCTCTTGCTTGTTGCATCTACTTGGTTTGGAGTCTTGGTTTCTGGGGCGCCCTCTCATAGACGAAAGTATCCCAGAAGTCTGGGGTCTTTCAGGTATAGATGACCCAGCCTAGGGAATTTTGTTTTGGCAACCTAGATGGAATAGGCAGATATTTGTGTGTGTGTGTGTGTGTGTGAGAGAGAGAGAGAGAGACAGAGAAAGACAGAGAGACAAAGATAGAGACAGAGGCAGAGAGTATACTGGGACTTGAACTCAGGGCCTCAAGCTCTCACTTAGCTTTTTTGAGCAATAGAAGCTCAGGGAGCCAGACTGGTAGCTCATGCCTGTCATCCTAGCTGCTCAGGAGACTGAAATCTGAGGATGAAAGTTCAAAGCCAGCCCAGGGTGGAAAGTCTGTGAGACTCTTATCTCCAATGAATTACTAGAAAACTGGAAGTGGTGCTGTGGCTCAAAGTGGTAGAGTACTAGCTTTGAGCAAAATGAGTTCAGGGTCAACACCCAGGCCTTGAGTTCAAGCCCCAAGGCCAGAGTAAAAAAACAAATCTGAAGCTATTGGTAATAAGCTTAGGGAGGGATAAGAGGGTGAACAAGTAGTTTCATTTGGCTGCTTGAAACACACGTATATACATAGACACACCTATGTACACACATGGGAGACAAAGTAAAGACTTGAAAGCAAATTTCCCATCCTCAGCCAACACAGAGCCTCTGATGGAAATTTACACGTAATTTTCATCAGAAATTAGGAAAGACAAGTGTTTTTGTCACTTGGGGCAAAATTCCTTTGCCTCTCCTGTTCCATTTTCTGTTTTCTTTTGGACCGACACTGAGACTGGAACTTGGTACCTAATACTTTCACTCATTGGCTAGTGCTCTAGTGCTCCACATAAGCACATCCTGCCACGGGGTCTTTGGGATTTTAAGAAGTGAACACAGCTTCCTGTATGAGCATTTCTTGTTGCTATTGTCACTTTGAGTTTTGTTGTGGTAGTGGTGGTATGTTTTCTTTTGTGCTTGTCCTAGGGTTTGATCTCAGGGCGCTGTACCTAGATTTGTTTGCTCCAAGCTAGTGCTCTCCCACAGCTCCACTTCTGGCTTTTAGCTGGTTAACTGCAGATAAGAGTCTCACAGACTTTTCCTGAGCAGACTGGTTTTGAACAGTGATCCTTAACTCAGCCTTTTTTGTAGCTAGGATGACAAGGAGTGGGATATTGGCTCTCAGCTTGCCTGAAATATTTTGAAGCTGGAGAGATTTCTTACAAGCTAGAGGAAACAATAAAAAAAAAATCTGCTTACTGCAGGAGGTCTGATTTATTGACAGGAATCCAGCAACACTACACACACTATTGGTAACCAGCTTAGTAATGAGCCTCTTCCATGGAAATTGGCTTATTATCATCCATTTTTGTCAGTTCTCAGTTCTCTTGATCTGCTTCCCTCCATGGCTCCAGGTAAGAATATGAGGTATAAACAGCAGAGTCCAGACCCATCGCTGGTTTTTTGTTGTTTTGTTTTTTTGGTCAGTTGTAGGACTTGAACTCAGAGTCTGGGAACTGTCCATGAGCTCTTTTTGTTCAAGGCTACCACCTTGAGCCACAGCACCACTTCCAGTTTTCTGGTGGTTCATTGGAGATAAGAATATCACTGATTTTCCAGCCCGGGCTGACTTTGAACCATAATCCACAGAGACAATGGGACACCAGTCTCCATTCGTGTCTGAACTTAATGTTCAGAACAAAGAGATGTTAAAGAGACTTGTAATGAGAAGTTGTGTTTTTTTTTTAAAAAAAAGCAGTTTGATTGAACAAGCTGATGTGTAATGCAAATGAACAACTTTATCCCATGATTCCTTGCTCTGAAGAGAACAAAATTTCTACAGCCCAAAGGAGACATGACAAATGGGAAGCATGGTAACTGTCGATTTATACCTGCAAAGAATTAATCAAGAGTCCCAGAGGAGACAGTGGACTGCAGCCACTACAGGTGCTCCAGGGCAGGAACGACTGGAAATAACACTGAAGTCCATTAGGTAGCGTATCACCCCGACCACAGGATGCTGGGGGAGGGGTTAGACCCTACAACCCACATGAAGCACCATGTAGATCTTCATTTGTGTTTATGAGTGACAGACAGCACTAGAACTCAGGGCCTCGTGATCTCACCTAGCATTTTTGTTCAAGACTAGTACTAGACAACTTGAGCTGCAGCTCCACTTCTGGCTCTTTGCTGGTTCACTGAAGATAAGATTCTCATGAACTTTTCCTACTCAGCCTGGCTTTGAACTGTGTTCCTCAGATCTCAGCCTCCTGAGTAGATATGATTATAGACATAAATCATCAGAGCCTGGCTTTGCTTTGTTTTACAAAACAACTAAAAGAATAGTCTAATTATTAGTCGACTAAAAAATTCTGCTTATTGCCTACTTTATGCCAGCCTTTTAAACAAAGCTCTATAGCCCTGAACTGCAAAACAACAACAACAATAATAATTAGGTGGTAATAGCCTCGTACTGATCATTTTACAATGATAGATGAATTTAGTAAAAGATAGTACACTTCAGCCAGACACAGTAGGTAGTATTCATAAAGGCCAGCCTCTAGTTTGCTCTGCCCTCCCATGATTTCTCCTCTTCTGTGTTATTTCTGGCTGGGTGGAGGGGTGGGGGTAAGAAGGAAGGGAGCAGACACCTCAGCTCGCAGGCCTCCATGAGCCACTTAGAAGTGGGTAAAAAATGGGGGGGAGGGGGGAAGAGGAATGGAGAGAGGAAGGGTGGGAGAATACAGTCAAAATATGCCATGTATATATATGTGTGTTAGGTTTTTAAAAAGAGGTAGCCGAGTAAGAACAGCAGCATGCACGTGGTATTCAGGTAAGGAGTAGGTTTATTCATCGTTCTGGCTGGCACCAGGCCATCTTAGTCCTCCACGCGGTGGGGAAAGGCCTGGGAAAGAGAGCTGGGAGAGCTGGGAAAGAGAGAGAGCTGGGAAAGAGAGGAGAGCTGGGAAAGAGAAGAGAAGGAAATTGCTGAGAAAGATCTAGAAAAGAGCAGAGAGAGTGCCTGGGCCTGCGCTAGGCCTTATCTAGGGTATGGGCGGAGAAAGGTGTGGCCTCATCAAATTCAGATGTGACCTCAGCGGATGCAGATGTGACCTCTTCCAGGTGTCCCAGTTGCCTAGGTAACGCAGGTACTGGGTGGAGACTTTGCTGCGAGGAGGGTGGAGTCTGCTCACCATCCAGGAGCGGACCTTACAATATGAAAATGAAAACTGAGAATGTGAGGGGATAGGTGGGGTTGGGAGAGATGGGGGAGTACAATAAAAGGGGTGATGTCGATCAAGATGCATTGTACTCATAAACTGACACGTTGAAATCAGACCCCTTTGTAGGATTGCTTAAAGATAATCAAATAAAAATATAATGAATATAAGTGGGAAAAATCTGGGTGTGGTGGCTCATGCCTGTAGTCCTAGCTACTCAGGAGTCTGAGATCTAGGGATCCAGGTTTGGAGCCAGCCCAGGAAGGAAGTCTGAGACTCTTATTTCCATTGAACCAGCAAAAAGATGGAAGAGGAGCTGTGGCTCAAGTGATAGAGCAGCAGCCTTCAGCAAAAAGACTCGAGACAGTGCCTAGCCTAGGCCCAGGACTAGCACCAAAAGAAGGAAAAGGAGGAGGAGCTGGACGGAAGGGAAGAGGAGGAGG
>NW_012267308.1:431707-494574 GCF_000151885.1 Dipodomys ordii
GGGGGGAGGAGAAGGGGGAGGAGGACTACCTGCTCAATTATTCAACTCCAAGTCCCAGGGCTCTGCTTGGCTAGCCAACCCCAGGGTCCTGCTTCTCAGATTGCAATGTCTCAGAGCTGGTCTGTTGGTGTCACTGTGATTTCTGTCCCCCACCCCCAGTTCCTGCTGTACATCAAGCATCTCCACCCTCCACCCTCACTGTTCTTATATTCTCTGTCTCAAGACAGCTCCCTCCCACCTCCTGAAGGAAGTCTGTGCTCCGCCTCTGAACTACAAATGCTGGCTCTGGATTGGCCAGCTCCTGGTTCTGGGGGCTCCCATCTCCATTTGCTCCTTGGTAAGCATGGGGCCCCAGCTATACATGGTGCATTTACTGAAAGCCTTTTGCACGGTGAGTTCTGTGTGGGAGTTCTGTCCACAGAACTTGGCTTCGTTGTTCAAAGATGGTGCTCTACCACTTGAGCCATTCCTCTACTTCCAGCTTGGTGCTGGTTCAGTGGTTGGAGTTTCATGGACTTTTTGACCCATGATCTTGGGATCACAGCCTCCTCAGTCACCAGGATTGTAGGTATGAGCCACCAATGCCAGGCAGAGGCTCATAATCCTTACCACTGAGAAACTCAACTCTAGTTAGGTGACAGTGTTAACAGAGCCAGACAACAAAGCAACTCCAACACAGTTCTATCCTTACCCCATCCTTGGGTAAACCCTTCAACAGATCCTGATGTGGTTTGGTTCTCCTCTCCAGAACCCTTCATACTAAACACTGTTGTCAGCCAATGATGGCCCTGAGAGAATCTTTGGTAGGTGAGACCTAGTGAAAGGAATTCAGGTCAATTTGGGTGTGACCTTAAGAGTCTCCACCCCTTTCTGTTTACTACTTCCTCTCTCCTTTTGCTTTTGGTCTGACATAACATCAACATCCACCATGATGTTCTACTTCTCCAAATCCCAAAAGAAACCAGGCCAAGAGGCCACAGGGACTGAAATCCCTAACACTAGGAGCCCCAAAGGAAATCTTTCTTCCTCATAAGTTGGAGAAACAACCTATTGTCTTGCTACTGTAACAGAAATCTAACTAACCCAGATACCCCATCATTGACTTATTTCCATCTGTAACTTCCCAGAGGATTCATCTTAGACCCTTTAAACCCTGGCCTTCCTCTGTCGCCTTGTCTGTCATTGCTTCCTCCACAATCTCAGCCTTCTTTGTTCTACCTTTCACAGCCCAGCTGACATTCAACTGAGCTCTCCCTCATTTCCCCTTACTGTCCACTTGGAACACCCTCCAGGTCCCTATCAGCCATTAACTCCTCTAGGAAAATCTTCACTATCTTTGTCTCCCAGCCAGCCAAGAGAAATTGACTATGTCCTCCCACCTTTGAACCTCTGCTGGCCCCAACGCACAAACCAGCAAAACCCTGGGAGAAGTCTCTGTGTCCTACCAGCCCATGAGCTTCCTGATGGCTGGATCTGCTTGATTCATTGCTCAGGACAGGGCCTAACACACAGTAGCTTCTCAATGCACAGCTGTCCAGTGAATCTCTAAATCAATAATACCTTAAGAGTTCCAAGTTTAGTTCAAACAGCAAGAGTGAATACCCCAGGCCTCTTGCACATGACACATACCTAGTGATGGCCACGCCTCTTCCTGTCTCACTTCTATTTTAGCCTCCATAATGGGGAACCTGTGAGTCCACATGAAAGTGTACAACAGCAGAGACAAGAAAGGAAAAGAAAAAAAGGAAATTGCAATCTTCAGTGTGACAGCCCTTGAAATTTGAGTTTGAAAAGTGCCTGGGGATTCACCTTCACAGACTTGGCAAAGAAGATGCAAATATATGAAAATGCACTGCAAATTCACTAGTGAGTTTCCTTGCTCACTATGAGGACCTGGTGAGGAGGAGATCAGGAAAAGCAGGGCTTCTAGAAGGATTCTGGAGATGAACCCAGGAAAAGCAAGCTTTCTGCAGAAAGCAGAGCAGCCTAGGGTGAGCTCTGCGGGTGGCTGACAGAGCTCAGGGAGGGGAGAGACATAGGAATCCTTGTCATCGGAGGCCATTACATTCACTGAAGGGAGCAGATACTACAGGCTGTATCTCAGAGGGCAGTAGACAGGCAAAAACTCAAGCGATGAGAAGCCAAACAGGCTCTAGAAGGTAGAGATCAGGGAATGTGAAGCCAAGAAATTTCCAAGTTTGCCCAAGACACCTTCTGAGATCTTTAGGAACTCTTTAAAGAACCTAGAAATCATAAGACTGGGAGAATCAGCTCAGGGCATTGGCATGAGCTCTGAAGCAGAGACGGCGGGGGGGGGGGGGGGGGGGAGAGATCATTATTCCTTTCTCATCCTGGAGATCCCTTTCCCCTCCCACCCCCTCCCCCACATGTACTTACAGCCACAGATGCCATGTTGCTTTGGCAGTGAACTTGAGCTCAGAGGCAGCCCGGTGGGCCATTTCTGCTGACTTGACATTATAAAGACACTCCGTCAAGTTCATGGCCAACCCAATTACCAGCAAAGTGGGGCACAGTCAGAGGCCAGTGCTTTGGCTCTCTGTGGTGGCCTATGTGCTACTAATGGGATGCCCTTGGTTGGTGAGTTTCAGCACCAGGACAGTTCCCTCCCCCTGGGGACTAATGGAGGGAAAGAGGAAGGCAACATTTGACCCAAGATGCCCTGAGAAAAATGAAGCCAAAGGGGACCACAGAGGAAACAGAGGACTCTCCACCACTAAGAGTGTAAGCAATAGAGAAAAGAATCGTGTGCTCTCAGCTGTGCTTCTCAAACCACGCCCCCTCTCTCCTTCCCTACCCCTCTCCCTGTCCCTCTCTTTCCTTCTCTCTTTCTCTCTCTCCCCTTCTCTCTTTCTCCTACCCCCTTCTTGCTCTTGTCTTTTCTCTCTCTTTCCTTCTCTCTCCTCCTTCTCTCCTTCCCTCTCTGCTCCCTTTTCTCCTTCTTTATATCCCTCAGTCTTTTCTCTCTTCTTCTCCCACTATCTTCTTTCTCCTTTCTCCCTCCCTCTTTCTCACCCTCTTTTCCTTCTCTCTATCCCTCTGTCTCTCCTCTCTTTCCTTCTCTCTCTGTCCTGCCCTCTGTCTCTCCTTCCCTCTCTCTAAAAGTAGAGAAATAATTGGGTAGAGAGAAAAGGAAACTGAAAATCAGAGAAAATCCACCTGCAATACCTGAAGAGTTAGCAATCCACAGCAAATTACATAAACCACCACCATAAAGGACACAACTCTACATCACTGCAGTGAAATGAATCAGTTCTTACCTGTGTTTGGAGACAAACACTAAGGACTAGGAACTGAGCACCAGTGGCTCACGCCTGTAATCCCAGCTATTCAGAAGTCTGAGAACTGAAGATTATGGCTCAGGGCAGAAACGTCTGTGAGATTCTTATATCTAATTAACCAGGAAAAAGCAGGAAGTAGAGCCAACACTCAGGAAGAGACAAGGCCCTGAGTTCAAACCCTAGGACCTGCACACAGACACAGACACACACACACACACACACACACACACACACAAATAAATATTAGCTTGGGTGGTGGGATGATTGTGATGAAGAATCCTGGATCCTGAGATTCACAAACAACCCTTATTGCCTGCTGAGTGTTGTGGAAAGCTACCCTAATGCCTCTTGGCCTCAGTTTCTCTCTCTGTAAAATAAGAATGGTGCACCCACCACACCCACTTTTGAGCTAACAGGATGAGTGGCCAGAGGATCTGGGACAAGATTTGTTTTGTTTTGTGCCAGTACTGGAGTCATACATTCAGAGCCATGTCACTGCCCCTTCGTTTTTTTTCACTCACAGCTGGTGCTCTAGCACTTTAGCCATATTTCCACTTCTGGCTTTTTGGTGGTTCATTGGAGATAAGAGTCTCACAGACTTTACTGCCTGGGCTGGCTTTGAACCATGATTGCAAATCCTTAACCTTTGGTTCTTGGCTGCTGTCTATGATTAATTAAGCTCCTGACATTTTTGCCTTTAATCTAGTCATAGCAAATGAAAAAGGAGAAAATCCTCAATGCCACTGGGCTGAGTGGTCCTTTGTGGTGGGGGGTTGAGTGCAAATCCATCTCTGCCTCCTGGGGAAATGACCACAGGGCTCCAGAAGCAGCAGTCATGGGAAACCAGAATTCCATCATGACTCCCGAAATCCCAAATGTTCCAAAATGAACAACTCCCTAATATCCATAATTCCCAACTTCCAAAATGCTCATCTTTTTAATAGAAACTGATATGTTGATTTTTTTAATATAAAATCTCCTGTGTGGGTTGTGTTTCTTTGGTTTGATTTTGTTCATTTTTTGGCAAGTACTGGTTATAGGAAACATATTGTGAGAGCCAAATGCTATATCTGCAAGCTAGATTTCCACCCACAGACCACCTAACTCTGTCTAGTAATGTCACAATCTTCCTGTCTTAAATTTTGAAATAATGTATAGTTTGGGCTGGGCACTGGTGGCTCACATCTGTAATCCTATTTACTCAGGAGGATCTGAGGATCCCAGTTTGAAACCAGCCAGGACAGGAAAGTCTGTGAGACTCTTATCTCCAATGAACCACAGAAAACCAGAAATCAAAGTGGTAGAGCGGAAAAGGCTAAGGGACAGTTCTTAGGCCCTCAGTTCAAGTCCCAGAACAGACACCCCCCAAAAAAAGATCTGCTGTTTTTCAGTGTTTCAATGCTGGAAAAGGTTACAGGGGAACACTAGAGGGGCTGGAAGTGACCACACAGCTGGATTCCAGAAAGAAGTGGACTCTCAAACAAGAAGAGTTGGAGTTGGCAGACTCTGGGGAAGGTTTGTAGAAGAGAGGATGGGTGCCAGCCCACCTGAGGGATATTTTACAAAGACTATGGATGGACTGCCAATAGTAGTTCAGTGCAGACCACCACTGGCTCATATCTGTAATCCTAGCTACTCAAAAGGCTGGGATCTGAGGATCATGGTTAAAGCTAACCTGAGCAAAAAAGTCTGAGACTCATCTATGATGAACCAGCAAAAAGCCGGGAATGAAACTGTGGTTCAAGTCATAGAGAACAAACTAAACTTGAGCAAAAAAAAAAGGCTTATGGATACCACCCAGGCCCTGAGTTCAAGCCCCCGTACTAGCACACACACACACACACACACACACAGAGGAAAAAGAGTTGGACTGATTTAAAGCAAAAATCAAAATCAAATAAAGCAGCTGGGTGCTGATGGCTCATGCCTGCAATCCTTGCTACTCAGGAGGCTGAGAGCTAAGGACTTATGTTCAAAGCCAGCTTGGGCAAGAAAGTCCCAGAGAATCTCCAATGAAGTAGCATGGCTCAAAGTGGCAGAGTGCTAGCTTTAAGTGAAGAGCTCAGGGATAATGTCCAGGCCTTGAGTTCAACCCTCACAACAACAACAACAACAACAAAAGGAAGAAGTAAATAAAGCAACAAATGCCGTCATTTGTCATTTAAACTGCAATATCACCGGTCACTAAGCACCTGCAAACAAACCATCTCCTGGGTTCAATTCCAGACCAGGGACCAGGACTGGCTGAGCTACGTCTGTACCTTCCCCTCCAGACAGTTCTACTGAATCACCCAGCCCTTCCAGCAAACATTCTTGGTGATCTGGTGTGTGATTTACATGCTGTCCCCAGGTAAAATTGGACATTTCTGTCAATTCTTGTTTGCTGAATTTTACAGCCTCTGCAAATTAAATGCAGTGTCTATACCACTGGCTTCTTGCCTTGCTCTCTTACAAAGACAGCAGAACCCTTGGTCCTTCATATGCCCCTGGAGACAAGATATTGTCACGGAAGCCACACACACCGGCTGCCCCCAGCCATTCACATGCTCATACACAATCAATGCACCCTGCCTTGCATGAGTCCCTCTGGATTCTCTTTTTCCTAGACCCAGTTTTGTATCCTGTATGTACTCTCTTGTTCCTTCATCCCCCATCTAGGGAGAATGTGAGCCTCATCTGGTGAATCTCCCTGTCCAGGGTCATATTCAGCAACTGAGGAATTTTTTTTTAAGAAAAGAAAAAGTTATGGATAATAACTGAGTGCTAGTGCCCATACATGTAATCCTATCTACTCCAGAGGTTGAGATTGGACGATTGTGTTGGGAGGCCAACCCAGGCAGGAAAATCGGTGAGACTCTTATCTGCAAGTAACCAAGAAAAAAAAAAGTCCTGAATTGGAGGGATGGCTGAAGTAGTAGAGTGCCAGCCTTGAACGAAAAAGCTGAGGGACAGTGCCCAGACCAGAGTTCAAGCCCCAGTACCAGACACAGACACACACACACACACACACACACACACACACACACACACGAAATATTAAGAAAATGACTTGAATTCTCTCCAGTTTTTTTTTTTTTTTTGGTCTGTCATATGGTTGAATTCAAGGCCTGGGTGTTTCCCTTAAGCAATTTTTGCTCAAGGCTGGCACTCTACCACTTCGAGTCACAATGCCACTTCCAGTTTTCTGGTGGTTCATTAGAGATCAGAGTCTCACAGACTTTCCTACCCAAGCTGGCTTTGAACCGTGATCCTCAGATTTCAGCCACCTGAGTAACTAGGATGACAGAGCCACGGACAGCCAGCTGTCTCTCCAATGTTTCTTGCCCATCATTTGGCATTTCACCAGCTCTAGCTTCTGGCAGGCGTCTAGACACAGACCATGCTTGCTCCTGACACCATGATGAGAACATTCAAATCCCCAGACTCTGTTTTCCATAAGTCATTCGATAATATTTTCTCTTCCTAATGACTATTATGACACGCAGCAAATTGATCATTGCAGCTATCTAAGAATATGTGCGGCACAGATTTGCAGGATTAATGACCAACAAAATGTGAAACTTAAGTAATACTTCCAGTTGCTTGCTATTCATTTATCCACATCTGGTTCTATTTTCCTTGAGGGAAGGAAAGCGGAAGGGGGGGGAGCATCTGAGACGGAGGGCTTGAGTGCATTAGCTTCTCTGTATCTCTCTCTATCACTGCCTCCCCGATCTTGTTTGTCTCTGTCTCTCTCTCCCTCTTCTCTTTTTCTCTCTTCTGTCTCCATTCTCTCTCATTCTCTCTTTCTTCTCCTCTCACTCTTTTCTTCTCTATTGCTCTCCTTTGTTCTCTTCTCTCTCTTTCTCTTCTCCTCTCTCTCTCCTCTCTCTCCTATCAGTTTTTCTCTTTCATTCTCTCTTCTCTTCTTTCGTTCTTTCTTTCTTTCTTCTATCTTCTCTCTGTGTCTCTCTGCATTTTTCTCCATCTCTCTTCTCCCCTGTTTCTCTTTGTCTCTCTCTTCCTTCTGTCTCTCATCTCCTCTGTCTTGTTCTTTTCTCTTCTTTCTCTGTCTCCCTTTCTCTCTTCTCTGTCTCTCTTTCTTCTCTCTTTTCTCCTTCTTTCATTCTCTTTCCTCTTCCTTCTGTCTCTTCTATCTCTCCATCCCTCTCTTCTCTTGTTTTCATTTGTCTCTCTTTTCCTCTCTCTCTCTCATCTCTACATTTTCTCTTTGCTGTTTCTGTCTCTTTTCTTCTTTCTCTGTCTCTCTCTTCTTTTTTCTTTACTTCTCTCTTCTCTCTGTCTTTCTCTTTCATTCTGTCTTGTCTTATCTTTTATCTTTGTTTCTCTCTTTCCCTCTGTATCATTCTCCATCTGTCTCTTCCCCCTTGTCTTTCTCGGTCTCTCCTCTTTCTGTCTCTTCTCCCCTTTCTTTCTCTCTCTCTCTCTTTCCTCCTCTCTGTTTCTCTCCTCTCTCTCACTTTTTCTGTCCTCTTGTCTGTCTTCTCTCTGCCTCTATCTCTATTTCTCCTCTCTACCTCTCTGCCTATCTATCTTCTCTCTGTGTCTCTTTCCCTCTCTCTTCTCTCTTTTTCTGTCACTTTCCTCCTCTCTCTCCCCACTGGCACTTTACTATGGTGAAAGCTCTCGGTCAGTCTGCATAGATAATGAGACCCCTGCAGGAGCCAATGTTGAAGCAAACGTCTTCCAAGAAACTTTATCTTCTGTAGCACTGTTGGAATGGTTCTGCTTTTCTGGGAAGCAGCAGTTTGTTGTTAGAGCCGCTTTGTATTAAAAACAAAACACAAAGACAAACACAAACGCTTAACACAAAGCCACCCTCGGCTTAGCCAGGGGCTCCATGTGAGAAGGTGGTTCTGAATGACCGTGAAAGAGGGGGGATTTTATCTCCTGACTGGGTATAGGAGGTCTGCCCGCACTGAGGGGCTGCCTCAGGTGGAGAGACTCACTCTATTTACACTACTTTTCCTAATTTCCTTTTGTGTGTGTGTGCCAGTCCTAAGGCTTGAACTCAGGACCTGAGCGCTGTCCCTAAGCTTTTGTGCTCAAGGCTGGCATTCTACCACTTGAGCCACACCTCCACGTCTGGCTTTTTGCTGATTCACTGGAGATCAGAGTCTCACAGGCCTTTCTTCCCAGACTGACTTTGAACCTCAACCCCCAGAGCTCAGCCTCCTAGGATGACAGTCATGAGCCACCATTGCCCTGGCGTTTTACACTGCTTTTCTTTTCTCTTTCTCTCTCCTTCCCTCCCTCGTCTCTCCCCCTCCTTCGCCCCCCACCCTGCCATAGTGCCAGATGCGAGGTACATAGCATGGGGTGACAGACACTTCTACAGACAGGGAGAAGCAACATAATCTGATATGAGGCCAGAACAACCTCCGTCCTGAACTCCAAAGAGCCAGGCCTGCACCAAGAGAAAGAGATAGCTTTAAGATTTTCCTCAAATAAATTCATCTGGGAAGATTACCCAAATAAGGTAAAGATGGTAGTGTGTGTGTGTGTGTGTGTGTGTGTGTGTGTGTTGTGTGTTGTGTGCCAGTACTAGGGCTTGAACTCAGGGCCTGGCACTAGTGCCTTAACTTTTACACTCAAGACTGATGCTCAACCACTTGAGCCATACTTCCACTTCTGACTTTTTGCTGTGTACAATTCAAGTTCAAGCCCAACTCTTCTCTTGACCTAGTATAGGACCTTAGCTGAGTCTATTCTTTTGGGACTCAGTTTCCTGTTGAAGCAGGAACAATGCTGGTGATTCCCTCAAATCCTACTCACTCCAAACTGTGGACTCTACTGGGAGATGTTCAGTAGCTGAGCATAAGCTTAGCAGTAGAGCATAGCAAGAAAACGGAGGCTTCGTATGCAGTAGAAGGAGATAGGAGCATGTTGAGGTGGGGGCGGGGGTATGTCATGAGCTTTGTAGGACAGAATTTAGAATCCCAAAGGTCAGCAAGAAGACCAGAAACTTGGTCTTTACATAAGTTTTCAAAAATAAGACCATAGCCAAGTGTCGGTGACCCACACCTGTAATCCAAACTAGTTAGGAGACTGAGATCTGAGGATCATAGTTTGAAGCCAACACAATAAAGCTGTGAGACTCCAATGAGCCAGCAAAAAGCCAGAAGTGGCTAGGTGCCCATGGCTCCCAACTGTCATCCTAGCTACTCAGAAGGCTGAAATCTGAGGATTGCAGTTCGAAGCCAGCCTGGTCAGGAAAGTCCATGACACTCTTATCATCATTGAACCACCTGAAAACCACAAGAGGAGCTATGACTGGAAGTGGCAGAGCACGAGCCTTGAGCAAAAATCTCAGAGACAGTGCCCAGAACTTGAGTTCAAACCCCATGACAGACAGACAGTCACACACACACACACACACACACACACACACACACACACACACAGAGCAGAAGTGGAGCTATGGGTCAAGTGGTAGAGCGGCTAGCCTGGTGCAACAAAACCAGGGAAAACACTAAGAACCTCAGATCAAGTGTCAGTACTGGCACAAAACTAACAAACTAATTAATTAATTAAAATAAAGGAAAACAGATATACCTGTGAGGTACAAGAGGGAAAATCTACCATCTTCCTCAATACTGCCCCTTCCTTCTTACACAGAGTCCAGAAAAGACAGAAGTAAAAATGCAGATTTGGGCAGCCAGAATTCCAAAGCAGATATAAATAGTCCTTTCAAGCTCAAACTGAAACAAGCCATCAAAATGACTGGCTTAGAGTAGAAATTCATCATTAGTGCTAGTTTCAGTGAATGCTCCCATAGGTAAACATTTCATTTAAAGAGCAAGTTTGTTTCATTCTAAGATAATCAGGTTAATAAAAGCCAAATTTGCTGCAAGAATTGTTTTAGCATTACCATGGAATTGTAGCAGTTATGCAACTGAATGCTTAATGGAATTAAATGGATATATATATATATATATATATATATATATATATATATATATATATATATCAGCATTTGTTAAATTAACAAATGGAACTGGAGTACACTGTGATTTCCTAAAGATTTGCAATTTCTCTTAAATTAAAAGTACATATAAGCTGGGCTTTGGTGACTCACACTTATAATCCTAGCTACTCAGGAGGCTGAGATCTGAGGCTCATGGTTCAAAGCCAGCCTCAGCAGGAAAGTCCATGAGACTCTTATCTTTAATTAACCACCAGAAAACTAGAAGTGGAGCTGTGTCTCAAAGTGGTAGGCACTAATCTTGAATAACAAAAAGAGCTCAGGGAAAGTGCCCAAACCCAAGTTCAAGCCCCCCTCCCTCCACCCTTCCCCCCCCACCACATGTACATAGCCAGGTGCTAGGAATTTACTCCTGTTATCCTAACTACTCAGAAGGCTGAGATCTGAGGATTGAGGTTCAAAGCCAAACCAGGCAAGAGCTCAAGACTATTGTTCTACTCCTTGACCCACATCTCCGCTTCCAACTTTTTAATGATTACTTGGGGATGAAAGTCTAGAGGGGGGCTGGGAAGGTGGCTCAGTGGTAGAGCACTTGCCTTGCATGCTCAAGGCCCTGGGTTCGATTCCTCAGCACCACATAAGCAAAAAGAAAAAAGCCAGAAGTGGCGCTGTGGCTCAAGTGGTAGAGCGCTAGCCTTGAGCTGAAGAGCTGAGGGACAGTGCCCAGGCCCAGAGTTCAGGCCCCACGACCGGACCCCCCCCCCAAAAAAAAGTCTAGAGGGCCAGGTACTCACGGCTCACACCTAAAATCTTAGCTGAGATCTGAGGATTGCTGTTTGAAGCCAGGCCTGCAAGGAAAGTCCATGAGACTCTTATCTACAAATAACCACCAGAAAACTGAAGTGGAGTTGTAGCTCAAAGTGATAGAGTGCTAGTCTTGGGCAAAAAGAACTCAGAGACAGCCCAGGCCCTGAGTTCAAACTCCACAACCAACAAAAAGAAGAAAATAAAAAGTCTATAGAGGATTTATCTTCTCAGTCTCACTTCAAACCTTGATCCTCAGCTATCAGCCTCTTGAATACCTAGGATGACAGGTGTGAGCCACCAGCACCCATCTAAGAAAATCTAACATCTTTCAAAGCCTCTGTGTGTAAGTTCTGGAGCTTGAACTCAGGGCTTTACAGTCTTACTTGGCTTTTTGTTTTTTGTCTGAGACTAGGACTCAAACTCAGTACCTGATGCTTTTGTTCATTGGTTGGCAACTGAGCCATGACTCCAATCCCTTACTTGGCTTTTTCATTCATGGCTGTCCATGAATGGACAACTTTAGCCACAACTCTGCTTTTCTTATTCCTGTCCCCCTTCCTTCCTTCCTTCTGTCCTTCCTTTCTTCTCTTTCTTTTTTCTTTCTTTCCTTTCTTCCTTTTTTCCTTCCCTTCCCCCTCTCTCCTTCTTTCTTCCTTTCTTTCTGCCTTTCTTTATCTGCAAGTAGGAATCTTCAAGCTCATACATTGAAATGTCACATTTCAACCATGTCATGAGCTAAAAGGTCCAAGTCATAAACTTTGAAGGTAGAACATGTAATGGGAATTCTGATAGCCTCTTAATTGCAATCTTTAAATGAACACCACAGCCACTTACTAGGCCAGGCTTTCAAGCAAAGAACTTCTGCTTAACTCCTTGAAAATGTAAACCATGGGGTGCCATTTCCTAAGCTACTAGAAGCCAGTGGATCAGAGCAAATGCCAGGAAGATAGTAAAGTTGCCTACAGTGTGAATTTTATCCTTCCCAGGTCCTGTCAGAACTCAAAAAAGGTGAGCCAGAGAAACAAACACTTCAAACCATGCCCTCCAAACTGATATGCACTTTCTTTCCTGGTGTTTAGAGTAGTTAGAAAAGAGAGACCAGGCCTGTTGCCAATGGCTCATGCCTGCCATCTAGCTTTTCAAGGAGACTGAGATCTGAGGATCACAGTTCAAAGCCAGCCAGGCCAGAAAGTTCATGAGACTCCTATCTCCAGGTAAACTGAACACAGAGCCTGGGCATGGTCTTTTAGCATTTCCACTCAAGGCTGGCTCTCTGCCATTTGAGTCACCCCTCTACTTCCAGCTGTTTGTTGATTAATTGAAGAATCCCATAGCCTTTCCTGCCAAGGCTGACTCTCAGATCTCAGCTTCCTGGGTAGCTAGGATTACAGGTGTGACCCTGGCTAAAGCCCCTGTTTAGTTCAGCTACTCAAGATGCTAAGATCTGAGGATCGCAGTTTGAAGCCAGCCTAGGCAGGAAAGTCCGTGACACTCTGATAGGGGGGTCTGTGGTTCAAGTAGTAGAGCAACAGCTTTGAATTAAAAAGCCAATCAAGATCATAAGGCTCCAAGTTCAATCCAGAGTGTATAAATACACACACACACACACACACAGAGATCTGTGCTGGAAAGTCTGTGAGCCTCATTGCCAATGAACCACCTAAAAAACTGGAAATGAAGCTGTGGCTCAAAGTGGTAGAGAGCTAGCCTTGAGCAAAAGAGCTGAGGGATAGTGCCCAGGCCCTGAGTTCAAGTCCCCGGACAGAAAAAAAATATCTGCTCAGAAGCAGACATCTATACTGAGTCCCTTCCATCTTCCTGCCAGGACATGTTGGTCAAGCAGCCCTACTAAGCATGGTGAATAAGTTCTTGCTTCGCATTGCTTCCTGTGGTACAGGAAATGCTATTCAGCTTTACTCAACTGAGCATCTAATTCCATATGTACATCAATAATCTTTTATTATGTCATAATGCAGTGTGTGGATGGCTATTATCTTTTAGAGGGCTCCATTTTGATTTATGGAGCCAAAGAGACAAAGTTTTTTTTTTTCAGTGTAATCTAATTAATCTGAGTGCATTTGTATGCCTATTAAAATTCACCTGTCTTGGATTTTTTCTCATTTATCATGATTACAAGGGACCCACCATTCTGCAAAAGGGGGCTTGTCTGTTCATTGAATATGAAATGAGAATTCATTATCTTTTTAGCAATGGCTCAGATGTCACAGACAGTTCTGCTTGACAAACTCAATACACACACACACACACACACACACGTGTGCACGGATAGAGTAAGATAGATAACTCATGGGACATTTGCCCCAATCATACCTTGGAGACCTGCTCATGATTGGGGATATGAGGCCCGCTGTCAGTGTCTAAGCTAACTAGTTCTGTGGTAACGGGGTGAGGAGCACTAGGCAGGGGAAAGGAGACCCTCAATAATTCAACTAGGCAATCCCTAGTTGAAAACAGAAGCCTGAGTCCATCTGTAGAGTCTGACATTGCTTAGGAGGCCCAAAGCAGGGGCTCCCTTGAAGCCATCAGTGATGGGTACCCCTGGCTTTGAGAAAGAGGTACTCTCCTCTTTGAGTAAGAAGTAACACGGGGCACCAGGACTCATGTCTGTCATCCTAGCTACTCAGGAAGCTATGATCTGAGGATTGGTTTGAAGCCAGCCTTGGCAAGTCCAGAAGACTTGCGTGTATGTGGGGGAGGAGGGTGTGGGAGAAGGGGAGGGTGACTCCCAGGACTTAAACTCAAGGTCTGGGTACTGTTACTGGGCCTTTTTTGTTTCTCAAGACTGGTGCTCTACCACTCAAGCCACAGTTCCACTTCTGTGTTTTTAATGATTAATTGGAGATAAGAGTCTCATAGACTTTCCTGCCCACCTGACTTTGATCCATGATCCTCAGATCTCAGCCTCTGGAGTAGTTAGCATTGCAGGCATGAGCCACAGACAACTAGCCTGTGAGACTCTTATCTCCAATAAACTATTTTTTAAAAGTTGGAAGTGGACCTGTGGCTCAAGTGGCAAAACAGTAACTAGCCTTGAGCAAAAAAGCCAGGGACAACACCCAGGCCCTGAGTTGAAGCCCCAAGACCAGAAAAAATAAGTACTAGTCCCAGGGCTGGAAGTATAGCTTAGGTGATAGAGCAACATCCAATGAACAAAAGTGTCATATACCAAGGCCAAGTCCTGGACTCATACCAAAACAGTGCCAGTCCAGAGAGCAGTTCCAAAAAGCTCACAGGCCTGGAGATGGAGTGGTAGGGAAGCCAAGTCAAGTGCAACCAACTTCAGCATAGAGCAGACGCAGAGCCCTACACTAGGAACACATGCATGTGCCATGCAAAGGCAGAATGCAGGGAGTGCAATCTGCTCACATGGGGAGAAGACATCAGAAACGAGCCCTGAGCTAAGTACTGGTGGCATCCTGTCATCCCAGCTACTCAGGAGGCCGAGATCTGAGGATCTGAAGATCATCCAGCCTGGGCAGGAACGTCCTTGAGACTCTTATCGCCAATTTTAACCAGCAAAAAGCCAGTGCTTTGGTTTAAGTGGTAGAGTGCCAGCTAAGGGACAATGCCCAGGATCTGAGTTTAAGGCCTAGTAGCAGCAGAAATAAAGAAAAAAGGAAGGAAGGAAGGAAGGAAAGGAAGGAAACCTGAAGGACAGCTCCATATACAACCTTGGCAAGCATGTTGCTGACAATGCTGGTGAGGGTCCCTGGAATAAGTTGGTGTTCAATGACTTCATGGGACCCACAACCTAAACTGGGCTTCCACAAGCAAAGCCTGCCACATACATGTTGAGAGATGATCTCAGGACTACAGAGAATGAGTGAGAGGGAGACAGAGGAGAAAAAGGAGCCAACAGGTTTCAGAGATGAGCCACTAAACCTCAGTGAACTGGGGACCTCAGAAAGGTGCCAACGAAGAGGTGCACATTTGGGGACACATATCCCCCAACTCTAGCTAGTATCATTGGTGCTAGCTGGAAGGTAGATCTTGCAGCAAGAGCAAGGCATCAGACAGAAGCCAGAACCACTATATACTCGATGCCCTCCAAAGGGGTCAAGAAAAAAGCAGCAGCTGTGCCCACAGGAGTTGGAGTGATCAGAGATGAGCTCCCAGGACAACCTGAGAAGAGGAAAAAGCCCTCCTACCTAGAGAGCCACATGGCCAGCATAAAAACTAGAACACCTCCATCAATGCTATATACCTTTGTTTCTATGGTCTCAAAGAAGGAGTTCACAGACACAGAGGGAGGGGTAAATGGGCAAAGAGTAATTGAAGAAAAACAATAAGCAGAGCTCCTGCTAGACAGAAGGGGTCCCAAGCAAGGGAAATTGCCTTGGGTGCAGGGTGCAGGGCTGGATATGGCATCTCTAGGAGAGAGCTATGTGACTCTCAAGATCATTGGACAGCCTGTGGGACATACTAGCTCCCAGACCCAATCAGAGGCTCCGTGATGCCTACACAAGCTCTCCAAGCATCCTTTAGTCCCTCTGATGGGTATCCATTCCAGCACTCACCTCTGGGCTTCAAATCGGTCCATTGTTCATGCACAAGGTCTTCCAGGGATAATAGGACACGATGCCCAGGGGTCCCCCATGAACCACTGCTCAAGGCCATGGTGATGTCCAGGGGCCCTCACGAGTGACTGCTCATGGCCAGGGTAGTGGGATGTCTCAGAGCTTGCGCCCAGCTCTGCTCAAGGCCATGGTGAGGGATATATAGAACCTCTATGGGAGGGGGCCGTTGCTCGGATTGTCTTATCGGGCTCTTTGCTGTGAGGTACCTCCAAAACTCTTGCTCTTTAGCATGGAACCTAATGTACCTTAACAGTAAATACTTGTGGCCTAACCCTTCAAAACACTCTCTCTCTCTCTCTCTCTCTCTCTCTCTCTCTCTCTCTCTCTCTCTCTCTTTTTGTCGGTCATGGGCCTGAACTCTATACATGGGCGCTGTCCCTCAGCTCTTCAACTCAAGGCGAGCACTCTACCATTTGAGTCACAGCACCACTTCTGGCTTTATTTCTGCTTATGTGGTGCTGAGGAATTGAGCCCAGGGCTTCATGCATACAAGGCAAGCACTCTACCACTGAGCCACCTTCCCAGCCTCCACTATTTTTTTCTTAGAGACTGATCTTGCTAGATAGCCCATGCTCAGGAGAAACTCAGCTTCCTCCCTCCTTAGCCTTCCCCAAACTGGGATTATAGGCAGGCACCATCCTGCCCAAGCCTCTCTGAAATGCTCTGAGGACACTCACCAAGGAGTCAAGAGCTCCTGGATCCCTTTGTGTTCAGGCTTCCTTACAGATGGTGGACCCGAGCTGCCTGCAGCAGCATTCCTGCTTTCTCCATTCTATCCCCGACCTGGAAGAGATGTCAAGTAGGATGAATAGAAGTTCTGCCAAGGGAAGGTCTCAGGAAAGTCAAACGCCACCATTATTAATTCCCTGCTGTGCGGCTGGGATGGAAACCAGTGGTACAGCAGTGGGAGAAGCTTCACTTCAAATAAATAAACACATGTCCTTTGGGCAGATGTCAGGCTGGCTCTGGAGGTTAACTAATGGTTCCTACCGCTACACAAGCGCAGCTCGGGGAAACCGAGGTGAAGCTGGCAGCCCCAGAGTCTTCCACTTCATTGCAACAAGCTGTCTGGAACGCTGGCCACATTTGAAAATCCATCTCTGTGAACAGACGAGACAGCTTAATGAAGCCATGTTTATGGTCCTGACACCAACAAGGGGATGGTTACTCCTTTTCTCCATCTTCTATTTTTAATGTTTGATCTAGCAAACCTATTATTAAAGTAATATTTCAAGTCTGATTACTCTTATAGTGTGTGTGTGTGTGTGTGTGTGTGTGTGTATGTTATTTAGGCATGGTGGGTGTCAGGGAAAATTATACCGACCCATTTGAGAAAGCTTTATTATGTCATTCTTCCAAACAGCCCTTTGCTCTGGGTATAATTACCATTCACATGTAAGGCTGTGGGCTCTCCGGCTAAGCTCATTTGCAGCACCATAATTACAGTGGCCTCCTCCTACCCTTCCTCCTCATCTTGTTCCAGGCCCATCTTTAGGGCTATTTTTCTAAAGATCGGGAACTCTCTTTGGGAGAAGTGGTCTCTCTGGAAGTGTGAGGCCTGGGTGCTGTGTTTAGTATATCACTACATTGTCAATTGAGCTGAAAATTTTCTCAGTATGCAGAGGTGAGGAAATAAGCAAACAGTCCAGGTTGTGTTACATTTTGTGTAGTCACACTTCTTTCTTTCTTTCTTTCTTTCTCTCTTTCTTTTGTTTTAGGTAAATTTTTAAGATATCTTTATTTTGGTAGAAGCATAATCAATTTAAGTGTATACTATCATGAGGACTGTATTAAAGATTTTCCAATATTCTGAAATTTTTTGACAATTATACAGAATATCCATAATGCCATCCTATTTTTCATCTACAGTTTTTAGACACAATCATGTTTCAAAAGATGAAACATGGGCTGGGGAGGTGGCTTAGTGGTAGAGTGCTTACCTCGCATCCATGAAGCCTTGGGTTCGATTCCTCAGTACCACCTAAACAGAAAAAGCTGGAAGTGGGGCTATGGCTCAAGTGGTAGAGTGCTAGCTAGCCTTGAACAAAAGAAGCTCAGGGATAGTGCCTGGGCCCTGAGTTCAAGCCCCAGGACTGGAAAATAAAAAGATGAACCATAATCTAACAGAACTGTTCATTCATGAACTTGTTCATTCTTTTGTCTTATGTTAGAGGAGAAATTTTCTAGTAATAGTGTTTAATAAACAGAATTCTTTTCTCATGGCCAATTATTTTCCTGGAAGAGAAAATATAATAAGGCCTTAACAGGAATTTTATGCACTTTATTGGCATTAAAAAAATTATTCCCTGCCTTATTTCTAATATGGCCTTTAGGAGGTAATTGTCATCCTTGACCCAAGCCCTGGAGCTTTGTCTCTGAGAGATGTTATGGTACACACTTGAGTGTGATTATGCTCCAATGAACACATGTGAAAAGTAGGCGGTAGCTGGATCGTGATTATCACTGTTCCTTAAGTTAGGCATACTAGGATTACAGGCGTGAGCCACCAGTGTCCTCCACCTGGCAATCATATATATATATATATATATATATATATATATATATATATATATATAGTTTTGTTTTGTTTTAATTTTGAGCTGAATGCAGTGGCTGATGTCCACAATCCTAGCTGCATGGGAGGCTGAGATTAGGAACATCACTATTCAAAACCAGCCTGGGCAAAATGTTCATCTCAGGGCTGGGAAGGTGGCTCAGTGGCAGAATGCTTGCTTTCTATGCATGAAGCCCTGGGTTTGATTCCTCAGCACCACATAAGCAGAAAAAGCCAGAAGCGGTGCTGTGGTTCAAGTGGTAGAGTGCTAGTCTTGAGCTGAAGAGCTGAGGGACAGTGCCAAGGCACTGAGTTTAGGTTCCATGACTGGAAGAGAGAGGGGGGGAAGGAGGGAAAAGGATGCCATCTCAACCAATAAAAAACTGGACGTAGTGGCTCCTATCACCTCTGCTATGCAGAAAGCATAAATATGGGACTCAATCATGTTTATACCCACCTGGCATAAACATGAGACACTATTTAAAAGCTAACAAAGCAATAAGGGCTGAGGGTCTGGCTCAAGTAGTACAGGACCTATCTAGCAAGTACAAGGCCCTAAGTTCAAGCCCTAATACTGCAAATAAAATAAAATCATATTATGTTAAATCTTTCCAGAGATTAATTGAAGAAATGAAAGAAAAATATTAAGAAAAAAAGTATGGTGGTGTTCCTACTCCTAGCACTTAAGAGGCTGAAACAGGAAGGTCACAGTTTGAGGTCAAGCCTAGACTACATAAGAAGACCCTGTCCAATAAAAGAAGGATAGAAGAAAGGGAGGGAGGGAGGGAGGAAGGGAAGAAGGAAGGAAGGAAGGAAAAGAGAAGGAAGGACTGGAGGGAGAGAAGTTAGGAAAGAAGGAAGGAAGCAAGCAAGCAAGCAAGCAAGGAAGGAAGGGAGGGAGGGAGGGAGGAAGGAAGGGAGGAAGGAAGGAAGGAAAGGAAAAGAAGGAGGGAAGGAAGGAAGGAAGGAAGGAAGGAAGGAAGGAAGGAAGGAAGGAAGGAAGGAAGGAAGGAAGGAAAAGAGCCTAAGCCTACAAGGAAAAAGCCTAGACCCATATGCCTTTCTCCTCACTGAGACCAGGTCCATTGCCCATCCTTCCCTAGCTGCTCTTAGATCACATCCCCTTAGCCTCTAATGCTCTGGACCCACAGTTTCTGTCTCTGGCCATCTTTATGCATTTCTCAGATGCTAGTTTGCCATCTTTGAACTAAACATAGAGTAGTGCTGGGTGCCAGTGACTCACAACCGTAATCCTAGCTACTCAGAAGACTGAGAGCTAAAGATTGAAATTCAAAACCAGTCAGGAGAGGAAATTCTGTAAGACTTTTATCTCCAATTAACTGTCAAAAAACAAACAAACAAACGAAAACAAAAGCCCAGAAGTGGAGCAGTAGCTCATGTAGTAGAGCACTAAAACAAAAAATCTCTCAATCTCTCTCTCTCTCTCACACACACACACACAAACACACACACACACACACACACACAAAACTGCATGAAATTTCAGAGAATCTAAATAATGAGACTGATGAATGGCTATATAAAATCCCCCTTGATTTAATCCAAGTGCCAGTGGCTCACACCTGTTCATCCTTGCTTCTCAGGAGGCAGAGATCTGTGGTTCACAAATTCAAAACCAGTCCAAGAAAATCTCTGAGAGACCCTTAACTCCAATTAACCAGAAAAAAAAAAGCCAGAAATGAAGGTGTGCCCCAAGTGGTAGAATGTCATCCTTGAGCAGAAAAACTAAGAGACCACAACCAGGTCTTTAGCTCTTGAGCTCAAACCCTAATACCAGAACATGTGTGTGTGTGTGTGTGTGTGTGTGTATGCATATATATACATGTATATATATGTGTGTGTATATGTGTGTATATATACGTATATATGTATATATACGTATATATATATATATATATGCATCTTTATTTATTTATTTATTTACATTCCCCCTGATGCCCATCCGTAGACAGGGCTCTACTTGAAGACTCTTCAATAAGGACCTGACAGACATCCCCTTCCAGAGACAACCCCTCTGAGCATCTACCAGTTGCTGCCTGGTTTTAGTTTCTGCAGACCTACAGCACTGCAGCTATTTCTGACTTTCCCAACAGCTGCTGTCATACAAAATTTAAATGAAAAATGGACAATACACATAAACAGATGTTCTTGGAAATCCGATTAATTCCAAAGAGTTTTGAGGAGGCTTAGAAGCTTGGCTTCTTCAGCATATCTGTGAGTAGGACTGTTTCTAGGATCCCTCCATGTGTATGGATGTGGGTTTGTGCGGTTTTCACTCACTCAGCTCTAATGCCAGAAAACCAAAGGCAGCAGAGATGATCCACTGATGGGTTACATCCTTAAAAGCCCCAGCAGCTACCTCTGTGGGGCTGAGGTGTCCTGCATTTATTGCAACTATTTACCCCACAGCAACAAATGACAGGTAAACGCAGAGGCCTTCACCAGCCCTGCATGACACCTATTATGAGTGAAGGAATGTGATGAATGATTAGAGGCTTTTGTCTGTCCAGGCCTAAAAGAATTTGAACTCCCAAATATTTCTTCTGTCTAGTTCCTCATCTGTAAAATGGAATTATCGATGGGGCCACGTGAGCATCCAGTGTAACAATACAGATCCCACAGCTATGGAAAGCACCCAGAAATGATGACCACAGTCATCCTGATCACAACCATAGTCCACTGACACATCTTCTCCTCTCCCCAACTCCTCTATGTTCTATGAAGTTCTGCACCTATGAAGACTCGTCTGCTAGGATTTGCCCACAGTTTGGCATCAAATGAGAGGAGACTCATGAACTCATAAAGAGGAGCCCACAGGTGTCAGCTTTTCCTTGCTAGGAGAAACTACCTGATTAGCAAGGAAGCCAGGTATCATAAAGACTATGAGATCCTTATTTAAAAGCTGGTAGTAGAGCTGTGGCTCAAGTGGTAGAGCGCTACCCTTGAGCAAAAGATGCTCAGGAGCACAAAAAAGAAATAAAGAGAGCAAGGAGAAAGGAATTATTTTGGCCCTGATTTTGGAGATTTTAGTTCATGGTTGGCTGGCTGCAGATGTGATGGAAAGGCAGGGATTTCCCAGCTGGAAGTGCCCGGAGCAGAAGACCTGCTCACCTCATGGCCACCCAAAAGGAGAAAAGCTAGGTTGCATGCTGAGCCACTCTCCAGAACCCCATCTCTGTTTGGGGACACTGAGCCCAGAGCCACGCCCTCTGCTTCCAAGATGGCAAATGCAATCGTTGTGAAGATTCTTGAAAGTGCTATAAGAGAAGTTTCTCCTGGAAGAGAGTGAGGGAAGGGGTGACATTGTCCCAAAAAAAATGTCCTCATTACCTGACTTATGTAACTGTGACCCCTCTGTACATCATCTTTAGAACAACAATTTAAAAAAAAAGAAAGAATTCAGCATTCATTTAGTTAGTTATTATTATTTAGTCAGTCAGTCACAGGAGCTCTTTCTGCTTAAGGCACTCTACCACTTTGAGCCAAAGCTCTACTTCCAGTTTTCTGGTGGGTAATTGGAGATGAGAGTCTCACAGACTTTCCTACACAGGCTGGCTTTGAACCACGATCCTCAGATCTCAGCCTCCTGAGTAGCTAGGATGGCAAGCGTGAGCCAGAATGTCCAGCTTTCCATGTACCTGACTGCATGTCCCAAGTGGGTAGCTGGAAGACTCTGGTCTTGTCACTTACAGGGTCACAGAGTGATAGGAGTTCTGCAGGCAAGATGTGACAAAAGTGCTCTCCAGTCCCTCCTCATCTCACCAAGTACTACCCATCATCTCTGGGGACTGAGAGCATAAATGACCAGACACCCAGAGACACTGTCTCTGTCTGTGCTGGAGTGGATGGAAAGAGGGCGACCTGTCTTAAGGACTCTTATTATCCTCCCATGTGGCAGGGCTGGGAATCTGCCTGGAAAAGAGCTTATGAGACAGAAGCCCATCATTTGGTTTGATCCCAAGACCTTTGCTCTGAACCGCAGGACATATGAACCTTGGATCCTGTGGAATGCATCTCTGAATCTCTTCTCCTCCCTCCCTCCCATCCACTAAGGACTATGGCTGTCAGCTGTACTTTCCCGAGAGTTACTTGTTTGAGGCTAGGTCTTATTCATGCCTTGCTTTTTTATTTTTGCTGTTCTTTGTACCAGTACTGAGGCCTGAATTCAGAGTCTAGACATTGTCTTTTAGCCTTTAGGTACAAGGCTGGCATTCTACTACTTGATCTACACCTACAGGTCTGTCTTTTTGCTGGTTCATTTGAGAAAAGAGTCTCATAGACTTCCTTTTTTTTTTTCTTTCTTTTTTTTGCCGATTGTGGGGCTTGAACTCTGGGCCTGGGCTCTGTCCCTGAGCTCTTCAGCTCAAGCTAGTGCTCTACCACTTTGAGCCACAATGCCACTTCCAGTTTTCTGGTGGTTAACTGGAGATAAGAGTCTCACAGACTTTCTTGCCTGGACTGGCTTTGAACCGCAATTCTCAGATCTCAATCTCCTAAGTAGCTAGGGGTGTGAGCCACCAGCACTCAGCTCGTGGACTTTCTTGCTTGGGCTCGCTTTGAACTGCCATCCTCAGATCTCAGCCTCCTGAGTAGCTAGGATGACAGGAGTGAGCCACCAGTGTCAGGCTTAGACCAGCCCTCTTTTATATCTCAGAATCAGAGACATATAATGTCAGCCTGCTCAAAATCATAAGAGACCCATCCAGCAGTGTTGGGGATTCGTGTGGGACATCCTGCATCCCATTTCACAAGGGAGGGAGGGAGGGAGGCCTGGGGACCATCTACCTACAGTGTAGTGTGTGGGCATCGCCATTATCCAAAAGTTGGGAGATGGTCATACCACCGAAGGCTTTTATTTGAACAACAACTCTTTATGACCACTATCATTTCCTGATAGAAAGAGCTTTGTAAGAGCAGAAGAGTAGGAAAGGTATAATTTCAGAATTAAAAATAAAAAAGAAACACTCTTTCAATTAAAGGAAGTACAATTTTACAGAAGACTACTCCTGTCTGTTTTCCACACTTGACACTGCAGGTTAGGACCAAAGTCAGAAAAAAATAGCACCTGCCCTTGAGAATGGGTAACTGTTCCCACTACAGGCTATGGAGACAGGAGGCTTTATGATCAGAGTACAGAGGCAAGTGGTGCTCAGCCATGAGCAACTGAAGTACTACGGAAGGAAATATGAAAGTCAGGTTTCCTATCCTCCAATCTGCCTGGAAATCACCCCCTTCCCACACCGCTATCATGGCTTCATGCTCCCAAAAGCTGTGGTAGCTATGGGTAACCAATACTCTGTTTGTCTCCCTCCTGAGCCAAATATGTGACAAAAGCTTCCTGTGGCTCATGGCTTCGGTGGTCAGATGAGGGCTGGCTGGATCCATCGTTTCTGGTAAAGAAATCGTTTCTGAAGGAAGGAATGGAGAGGAGCTGTTCACCCCATAGCAATTGAGAGTCAGAGTCCAAGCAGTCTGGAGGTTTCTCAAAAAACTAAACACAGATCTTCCCTACAACCCAGCCATATCACTCTTGGGTATCTACCCAGAACATTACAGGCAAGAATTCTATAAAAACACTTGCTCATCCATGTTCCTTGCTGCACTATTCCAAGTTATGGAAACAGCCCAGATGCCCTACAATAGATGAGTGAATCCACAAAAGGTGGTCCTGTATACAGTGGGATTTTACACAGCCATTAGAAAGAATAAGATTATGTCATTTGCAGGGAAATGGATGGACCTAAAACAAATCATGCTAAGTGAGGAAAGTGAAACTCAGAGAGACAAATGGCACGTGTTTTCTCTCTTATGTGGAAGCTAGATCTGAAATGCACTGAGACATGATAAATTATACAGGACTCTAGATATTCACATACAGTGAGACCAAAGGACGATATTCTTAGGAGAGGATCAGAAAGGCACAATGCTTCTGTGCCTCTGACCATACAAAATACTATTTATCAAAATAAACTCCAGGAAATAAAAACAAGAGGTTTTTTCTTTGTTGTTGTTATTGTTGCTTATTTTTCTTGCTGTCTCTTTTGTTCATTTATCTGTCTTTGGGAAGGTAAGGGGGGCACAAAAATGGAGGGACACAGTGAACAAATGCAGCAGTGGCACTCACTGGACACTATGTGGAAAATGAACTATACAACTTGTGGGTGGGACTGGAGGGAAATCCTGGGAGAGAGAGAGGGAAGAGATCACATTGTCCAGAAAGAAATGTCCTTATTACCTGACTTATATAACTATAACTTCTCTGTACTTCACCTTTCTAATAGCAATTTAAAAAATTAAGAATAAAAGAGAGCCAGAGTAAACCAGAAAAGGCCAAGATGCTTTATGACCTTCAACACAAGCCCCAAAGGCCTATTTTCTCCAACCTGGCCCCACCTCTTCCAATAGTCTATGCAAATTCTGTATCCTCTACCAGTAGAGGAAACCATTAACCAAATCAGAGTCCTTGTCATCTCAGGAGACCTTCTCAGACTCACCTAGAAATAGATCTCAATAATCTCCTATCTCTCAACCCAAATCATGGAATCTAATCTAATCATCATAATCTTCTCCCATGCCCCTTCTCTGAGAGCCTAGCCCCTGCTCTCCAAGAATCTTCAGACAGAGATTGTAATCCCTCCATGAACAAGAATCCATAATCCCTCCATGAACAGGAATTGTTTTCCTTAAAGAATGCACCCCACCCCAGGGATGGGAAGGTGGCTCAGTGGTAGAGTGTTTGCCTCCCATGCATGAAGCCCTGGGTTCGATTCCTCAGTACCACATAAACAGAAAAAGCTAGAAGTAGAGCTGTGGCTCAAGTGGTAGAGTCCTAGCCTTGAGCAAAAGGAGCTCAGGGACAGTGCCCAGGTCCTGAGTTCAGGCCCCAGGACTGGCAAAAAAAAAAAAGAAAGAAAAAGAAAAAAGAGATGCCCCCCCAAACCCCAGCTCCACCTCATTTTTCTTCTGTTCTTGATTAGAAAACAACAAAGAAGCATGGTACTGGGTGGCTTATGCCTGTGATCCTAGCTGTTCAGGAGGCTGAGACCTGAGGATTGCTGTTCAAAGCCAGCCTGGGCAGAAGTCTTTGATCGTCAATTAACTGCAAAAAAAAAAAAAAAAGTCAGAAGTAGAGTTGTAGCTGAAAGAGCACTAGCCTTGAGCAAAATAAAGCTCAGGGACAAGGCCTAGACCCTGAGTTCAAGCCCCTGGACCAACATATACCCACCACTCTCTCTCTCTCTCTCTCTCTCTCTCTCTCTGAAGAAGCATGACACCAGTGACTCACCACTATAATCCTAGCCATTCAGGAGGCTGAGATCTGAGGATCACAGTTTGAAGCCAGGTTGGCAAGAAAGTCCATGAGACTTGTATCTTCAGTTAACCATGAAAAAAATCAAAAGTGGAAGTGTAGTAGAGCATCAGCCTTGCATGAGAAAAGCTAAAGGACAGTGCCCAGACCCTGAGTTCAAGCCCTAGTACTAGCACAAAAACAAAACAACAACAGCAACAACAACAAAAATAAAGAATCCATTTGTCAGAGACTTAATGGCCAGGTGCAATAGTCATACATGTGACTTAATGGCAGCCATATAGGTATCTTTCATGGCGTCCTGTTGACAACAGGGTAGAAACAACTGAGTCCCATTAGCCCTGTGCTAATGACTTCTAAGTGCCACCTCTGGCTTTCCTCTCCTGCCAGGCTGGAAAAGGAACCAGAAAGATTTAGTCAGCTCCCAGCAACCATGAAGTAAAGGCACTGTGAGTCTCTAGCACTCCACTGTGTTCAGCTTCTTATTGAAGGTGCTTGAATTATTCAGAGAATTTGGTGGCAAGTGGCAGAGCTCATAGTGGCCCACATAATGACAGGACTCAAATTACTTATGCAAATGAAGAATTGGTTTTTCATTTCCAGGAAGCTAGGTCCATACACTCCCAAGAGATCTTTGAGAATTGATGTCTTTCTTTGTAGCTTCCTCATGTGTGTGTGTGTGTGTGTGTGTGTGTGTGTGTTGGCCCTGGGGCTTGAACTCAGAGCCCGGGTGCTGTCCTTATACTTTATTATTTATTTATTTATTTATTTTGTTGTTGTTGCTCTTGTTGGATTTTTTTTTTTTGCTCAAGGATAGCACTCTCCTATGTGAGCTACAGCTCCATTTCTGGCTTTTGATGGTTCATTGGAGATAAGAATCTCACAAATTGTGCTACACTGGTTTTGAAATTTGATTCTCAGATTCAGCCTCGTGAGTAGCTAATATTATAGGTGTGAAACACTGGATGCTTGGCTTGTAGCTTCCTCTTAACTAAATTCTATTCCTTGATCTTTTTTACTTTACTTTTCTTTTTTTTTTGTCAGTCATGGGGCTTGAACTCAAGGCCTAGATGCTGTCCCTGAGTTCTATTTTGTTCAAGACTAGCACTCTACCACTTTGAGCCACAGCTCCACTTCTAGTTTCCTGGTGGTAAATTGGAGATAATTCCTGCCTGGGCTGGCTTTGAACCTCAATCCTCATATCTCATTCTCCTGAATAGCTAGGATTATAGGTGTGAGCCACCAGAGACTGGCTTAGATCATATTGCTTTTGAGATTTCTTTCATGTTTGTGTGTATGTGTACCAGTGCAGAGGCTTAACTTCAAGATTTTACAGTCTCCTTTGGCTTTTCCCCCTCACGGCTAGTGCTCTATCACTTGAGCCAACCTCTACTTCCGGTCATGGCTTTTTGCAATTACAGTTTTGATTTATCTTTATTTTCTTTGTTGACAAAAAGAAAACACAACGAAACAGCTCAGCCAGGTGTGATAGGCTCACACCTATCATCCTAGCTACTCAGGAGGTTGTGATGTGAGGTTCATGATTCAAAGTCAGCCTGAACAGGAAGGTCCATGAGATTCTTATGTCCAATGAACCAGCAATAAAACAGAAGTGGAGCTGTGGCTGAAAGGGTAAAATGCCAGCCTTAGTGGAAAAAGCTAAGGAACCCCGTTCATACTCTAAGTTCAAGCCTAGTACCAGCGTACACACACACACACACACACACACACACACCAGTTCACCATGCCTGTGAATTTTGCCTATGTGTGCCATCTTCCACTCCTCACCCCACCTCTCCCTCTTTTCCTCTCCCTCTCCTTCCCCTCCCTCTCTCTCCCCCTCCCTCCTTCTCTCTTACCCACTCTACTCCATTTGGCTTGATAGAACCAGCTGCCAGACCAGGAGGTCTCTCAACCAGCAGGATGAGAGTTCTGAGAGGGAGAGCGAAGGCCTCTGCCAACACCCAGCGCCAGCTTGTGCTGTGCACAGCCACCTTGAAATGCATCTCCCAGTTCAGTTCACCAGAGACCCTGAGCCAGAGCAGCCTGGCCAAGCGGACCCCAAACCTTTGTGCCAGGAATTCTGGACTCTGACATTCCAAGGGTAATAAATGATGACGGTTGTTTGACTCCGTTAACTTTGGGAGGCGGGGGTCGTGTGTGACACAGCAGGGAGTCATTAACACAACCTGGTTTCTGTCACACATCTCTGTTTGTGCGTTGGCAAGCAGTCTCTCTTCTTGCAAGGGACTACACAAATGAAGCGTATTGCACTCCTGCCTGGTTAATCCAGGCTTTACTGGTGCAGTGCCCAGAGTGGATCCATGTAGACCAGTACCATCTACCTATCCATGCTTCTTAGCTGGACAAAGCCTGGGCACCTCTGGGTAGCCACCACTAGATAAGGCTTGTCCTGGATTCACATTTATGGTCCATTTTGACAAGAGTAAGACCTAGCCCAGAAATGGCTCCATCCGCCAGCTCTCAAATGCCAACACTAAAGCAGCCTTTACACATCAGAATACAAAGCCAATTTCTCTCTAGTGCAAAGTCGGGGCCAATGCTACAGCCGCTGCTCTGAGACAGTACAGCAAGAGAATTATTCTGGCAGCCTGGGGATGTTGCTAAGGTAACCTGCTGGCTTCCCCAGGTGTGTCTGGACCGAAGGTATGTGAGGCTGGGCCAGTCCCTTTGGACATTGACACCGGAGCCAACAGCATGGGCACAGAGAGAGAAAGGATCACACATGTGCCTCCAGCCATGAGTGCTGGAAGCAAGCCAGCCTCTCATCCTCGTGGGCAATGACAGATCCATCATCCAAGCCCTGAGCATGGAGGCAGGCACTGCCAGGGATGCCCACCAGCATTTGATGTGCCCTCTGGGCCTCCCGTTAGAAAGGGACAGATATTTGAGTCAATCTAGTTTAGCAAACATTGTCTGAGCGTCTAACGGCTATGGGGCCTGGAGCAGTAGCCAAAGGAAAGAGGAAGTTAATGCATTTCCTACCTTCAGAGTCTCACGTGTGTGGTGTGTGTGTGTGTGTATGTGTGTGTGTGTGTGTGTGTGTGTGTGTGTGTGTGTGTAGGGCCCCCTTTTAGCTTTTCATCTCATGCCTGGCATCTACCACTTGAGCCACAGCTCTGCTTCTGGCTTTTATTATTATTATCACTATCATTATTACACAGTGGTACAGAGAGATTATATTCCACAAGTCAGGTTCTGAGTATAATGCTTCCTGATCAATGTTACCCCTTGGTCATTCTCCCTCAATTTGTCTAGCCTCAAGTTACTTAGTTTAATTTGTACATATTTGTACAATGTATACACTGACGCCCAGTGAAAGATTCTCTCTTGTATCAAGTGGAGAAGTAAGTACAGGATCACCAAAATAAATGTAGACCAAGTCCCAGAGTCTCAGCCTCTTCCGAACATCTAAGAATTGGTAACACTAAGAAAATTCTGTGGAAAAAAAGTCTTCCAGACCCTCAACTGTAAAGAATTTTAGCTGGGCACTGATGCTCATGCATGTAATCCTAGCTATTCAGGAGACTGAGATCTGAAGAATACGGTTTAAAGCCAGCCAGGGCTGCAAAGTCCTTGAGCCTCTTATCTGCAATTAACCACCCAAAAAGTGGGAGTAGAGCTGTGGTTTAAATGGTAAAGCATCAGCCTTGAATAAAAAAAAAACTAAGGGACAGAATCCAGGCCCTGAGTTTAAACATGAGTATCATCACATGTATGTGCATACACACACACACACACACACACACACACACACACTAAAAAGAAAACAAATAAGACTTGCTTTTGACAAGGGATCCTCTCACAACTAACAAGACTTGCTTCAGCACACATATTCCATATTGGAATAGAGTTGGTAGAGAAAAAATATAAGGAAGAGCAAGGTTGTTCTTGCCCGAGATAACAGGCATGGCCCCGGAGGAAAAAGATGGATGGACACATGGAGTGAGACACGGACACACCCAGAAGTTACAAAAACAGACACATATGTCAATGAGCATTCAGAGATCTGCAAGGACATCTTAGCCCCCAGACTAGGCCTCAGGAAAAGCACCCAGTTCAGTCCAGGAGATGCTGTCTCTTTGGCTTCTTTCTCTGTCCCTCTGTACTTTTCCACAGAAAATCCTTGATAAAAATCTTAGACTTCCATGCAGGAACTAGGTGAGCACCAGTAGGGAGCTGTGTTCAGGAGCTTGAATGTAAGATGCTCCACCAGTGGGCTTGAGTTAAATCTGTTGACATCAGAGAGGGAGACTGGAAAGGTTCTTCACCATACCAGGGACAGAGGTTTCAAAGGAAGAGGCTGCCTCAGTTCCTCTTGCTATACTATGCTCTCCAAGAGCCATGAGAGTCACAATGATAGACACAAAAATAAGAATTTCCTCAGCAAGGCGAAATCTACTTCTGCACAGAAGGGTGCACCATCAGCCGAAAATCTGCCAAGCAATTATACAGAGTAAGCAGGCTGCCCTGATATTTATCCCTAACACAGCAGGCCCCGCCCTCTGCTTGGATTGGTTGAGCCAAGGTTCACAGACTGCTCTTGATTGGCTACTTTGAATAAGGTAAAATGTCTTTACATAGATTATCCTAAGAAGCAGGCCCCACTCTTCTGCTCGCATTGGTTGAGCTCTGGTTCACAGTCAGCTCTTGATTGGCTAGTTTGAATAGAATGAAATGTATTTACATAAGATGATTTTGAAATAAGATTAACAATACACAAGTAATCTCAAACTCTACCTGCACCCTGTTATGTCTTGAACACTCTTAAGGTTTTTCCTGAAAATAAACCAGTTTAAGACAAAACCTTGCATTTCAAAAACCCTTCCTTATACCAAAGCAGTTCCTTTTTTCCTGAACAACAGCCAAGCCACCAGGCCAAAGCAGGAACTTTTAAGCAACACACTTGAATAGACACTCTGAGACAGAGCGCAGAAAACAGATATGGGGGGAGGGGGGAAACAGAGAATCCACTTGGCCAGCAAATGAAGAAAGGAAGCTATCTTAAGTCCCCTTTGACCTGTGGACTCTCTGGCTCCGCTTTCCTGTGACTCAGTCTGGCCGCTGAAATCCAAGTTGCTTTTGTCAGGCAACCCTTTGTTGATTTGTTCTGAATCAGCACTTTACTCTAATGCTGCTTGAAAAGCCTACTCCCCCTGCCTATGTCCCTGTCCTGTGTCCTCCTGTCCACACAAGTATGTATCCTACCCCCAAGAGGACCTGTCTCAGACAATCTCCTAGAAATAAGGAAGCAAGGAAAGTCTATAAGACCGCTGGGAAGCTGGACAACAAACATCAGCCATTTCTACAGGTTTTTCTCCCATTCAGAAGGGTCAGGCCTGAAAGCTGAGCTCTTCCAACTGAAGGACACAGCAAAGGCGGTGAGTCCCCTCTCTGTGCCCAACTCCTTCCTTGACTCCCAGGAACCCAGCCTCAGGTGCTTAGAATATGCCAATCAGTTATTTATTCAACAAACTCCAAGGAACAGCCAGACCCTGAGCACCCTGGTACAAAGATAAGAGGCCAGCGTGAGCCAGGACACATTCTAGAAGAGAGATAAGACACTCCAGAGAGGTACCTCAGGAGAGATAGACAGATGATAGACAGACAGGTGTGTGTGTGTGTGTGTGTGCGCACACACACACGTGCGCGCACCAAGTCTGGGATTTGAACTCGGGGTCTGGTCACTGTCCCTGATGTTTTTCACTCAAGGCTGACATTCTTGAGCCACACCTCCACTTCTGGCTTTTTTTTTTGTGTGTAGTTTAGTATAGATTAGAGTCTCACAGACCTTCCTGCCTGGGCTGGCTTTAAACTGTGATGCTTAGATCTCAGCCTCCTGAGTAGTCAGAGGCTCCTGAGTAGCTACAGGCCTGAGCCACCAGCACCAGGCTTCATTTCCATCTTTTTGGTGATTAATTGGAGATAGGAGTTTCCAGGCACATCCTGTCTGGGCTAGCTTTGATCCACAATCTCATAATCCTCAGATGAGTAGCTAGGACTATAGACCTGAGCCACCAACCTCCAACCATGAGAGGTCTATATTTTAAGAGAAACTGAGCAAGAACCTGGGTAAGCCCCTCCTCCTCCCTGTGCTGAATCTTCACCATGCAGTTGGAAACCTCTCTGAGAGGATTTTTACCCTTCATCCGGGGCTTGAACTCAGAGCCTAGGAGTTGTCTCTGAGCTTTTTCAGCTAGAGGCTAGAGCTCTCCCACTTGAGCCACAGCCACACTTTATTTATTTATTCTTTATTCTGGTAATTAATAATAGATGAGAGCCTCACAGACTTTCCTGCTCAGGACTGGCTTTGAACCTTCATCCTCAGATTTTAGCCTCCTGAGTAGTTAGAATGACAGGTGGTAGCCATCTGTTAAGAGAAGGACTAATGAGCTGAACTCTGGTCTTCCATTCATGCCCCTCATCAAACAGCCTCCTGCTGCCTGCCCCTTTCCTGCTAGATCTCTCCTGAGCTGCATCCTCCTGTCACACCCCTGACCCTGGCCCTTCATGATAGCTGGGGCCAGCACTCCCCCCACCTCCTGCCCAGGACACAGGATGCCCTGCCCACACCCTCCAGGCTGGCCTGGCAGGCATGGTTTTACCTCCAACACTGTGGAGGCCGGAAGGTGCCAGGCTCAGTATGTCTGCTATTGCCTTGGCCACTGTCCTTGCTCTCCCTATCTGCAAGGCTGAGAGGTTGGGAACCAAGTAGGCCTGAGTTTGAACCCTGCCTGGGCTGCAGTGCCCTCTAAGCAGAAATGTACCACTGCAGGGCTCCTGGGATGAAATGCACATACAGCACCAACCTTGCTTAGTACCTGTTTTTTATGAGCCCTCTCCTACCTGAGGGAGACATGTGAGCCAACCTGGCTAAGCCTGAGCACCAGCCCTCTATCAGCCAACCCTTTGGACAGGAGCCGTTCCCCTGGCAGCCTCCCACTGCCAAGCCCCTGCAATTACTCAAGTTCAACAGGCGCTTGTGGTAATGAACTTGGATGTATCTGAGTCCATTGAATGATATTTAGTTATGCATTGCTTTCTATAACAGGCTCAGGAAGATCTACACTGGCTGCTGACCCCCCAATAGGCTGCGTTCATATATACATCTAGTTATATATCATGCATACATCATATACGCATTTTACACATTATATATTATAAACATATCCTTATATACATATGTATATTCAGCCATGTGTTCATCACATATACATTGTATATAATCAATATATACAGCTTGGACAGCCTATACATTTTTTCTGTGGGGAAAGAACTCTATTAGAAAAGAGGAATCCATCTATCACATATACACACAAATATACATCATATTTTCATCCATATATAGAGATCACACACATCCATATATACATATATACACATATGTACATATTGCTGAATGCTCATACATACACATACATCATATATACACATCACATACACACCCATACATACATGTATATACACATATGTATACATGCATATATACACAGCATATATATAGCATATATATTATATACTTCTATATACATACATATATTCCCTATGTGTACATCATATACATATTAAATATATATATGTGTGTATATATATATATATACATATATATATGTATATATATATATGTATATATATATATATACACACACACACACACATACATCATTGCTAATCAGTAGAAGACTATAGTTTTCTCCTGGGAGGAAAGAACTCCTTTAGAAAAGAGGAAGACCAATATCCTTCTTTCTGTGTATATGCAAGTACTGGGCTTTCAACTCAGGGCATGGGCACTGTGCCTTAGCTTGATGGTGCTCTACCATCTGTGTCATGGTGCCCCTTCTGGCTTTTTGCTGTCAAATGGAGATAAGCATTTCATAGGCTTTCTTGTCCAAGCTGGCTTTGAACCATGATCCTCACATCTCAGCCTCCTAAGTAGCTAGGATTACATCCCTATACAGGGCTTCAGAGACCCTTTTGAGGTCCAAATCTCCAAGAGAAACCTGGAAAGACTCATCTTCATGCTCTCCTAAGTCAGCAGTGTTTACTAAACACCTTTGAAAGACAAGATGGTGTCCTAGGCGTAGGGAATAAAACCTTGATGAAGTACTTAGGCCTTGAAACATCCAGTCAAGAGGTAGTCAAGAGGTTTTTGGCAATACCCACATGAATAGACATGAACTTGAGATGGGGGACTTTGGGGAAAGGAGGACAAGTAGAAGAGTAGGCTCATGTGTACTTCTCTGAGGCCTGTGCAAATAGGTCCCCGCTTCCCTGAGCCTGAATACCACTTGTCCATCCCTACCTGTGCTGGACCAAGTGCCTGGGAACATAGTAGTAGAAAGTTGGCTCTTTCTCCAGGGACTACCAGAGTACAATCTGCCCAAGTGGCTCCATTCCTCCAGGGCATGAATCTTGTCCCAACGGTAGTTGACATTAAACACTGAAGAACCCCCCAGGCCAACACGCAGACAGAATCCTATCACTTGACACCAAAATTCTACCCCCTCAGCTGGGCACTGGTGGCTCAAACCTGTAATCCTAGCTACTCAAGAGGCTGAGGCAAGTCTGTGAGACACATCTCCAAAGAACCACCAGAAAACTGGAAGTAGAGCTGTGTGGTCAAAGTGGTGGAGCGCTAGCCTCAAGCACAAAAGCTCACTAAGCTCACAAAAGCTCAGCTAAGGCCCAGAGTTCAAGCTCCGTGACAGAAAAAAAATTCCAACCTCTCTAAGATTTACTTTTATGATTCTTTTCTTCTTCATTCTTAGTTCACACCTCTAATCCTGGCAAGAGGCAGAGATTTGAGGATCAAGGCTTGAAATAAGTCACAGAAGAAAAGTCTGTGAGAATCTTTTCTTTAAATCTTTAAGTAGTTGTACAAAGGAGTTTCAATTCAACAGTCAGTTCATGAGAACAATACATCTTGATCAATGTCACCCCTTCAATCTTTCTCCCTCAGTTCTCCCAACCCTACCTTTCCCCTCAATTTTCCTAGTTCTATTTTCACATACATTCATTGAATTATCTTACCATTCTCCATCCACCAATCCCCTTCCCCTTCACCTCACTACCTACTAACACCTCAAATCCCAGCTCCCTAGTAGTCATTTTGCTGGACTATAGGTTAGTTCTTCAAAGGACTTACACAGCCAGGTGCCAGTGGCTCACGCCTGTAATCCTAGCTACTCAGGAGGCTGAGATCTGAGGATCGCGGTTCAAAGCCAGCCCGGGCAGGAGAGACCGTGAGACTCCTATCTCCAATAAACCACCAGAAAACCGGAAGTGGCGCTGTAGCTCAAGTGGTAGAGCGCTCGCCTTGAGCTGAAGAGCTGAGGGACAGCGCCCAGGCCCAGAGTTCAAGCCCCACGACCGACAAAAACAAAGCCATCCCAGGCAGCAAAGTCTACGAGATTCTTATTTCCAATTAACCACCAGAAAACCAGAAGTGGCACTGTGGCTCACAGTGGAAAAGTGCTAGCCTTGAGCAGAAAATGCTCAGGGACAGTACTTAGACTCTGAGTTCAAGCCCCATGACTGACCAAAAAAAAAAGAAAAGAAAAGAAAAAAGACAGTAGAAAAAAAAGGAAAAAATAGTAAGAAAATAAAAGGGGAGGAAGGAAAGAGGAGAGGAGGGAGGAGAAAGTTTCTCAGAGCTAGACTGTTTTCCAAATGGATCTAGGGACAGAGGACAGATTCATCCTCTCAGGAGATGACAAGAGTACATAACCATCCCTCTCCCCATGAGCACGGTTATTGACATCTGCTTAGCCAATCGAATGGAAACAGCATCTGCAATTACTGTTTGATTTTTTTAGGAAGTGCTTTCCCTCCACTGCGTACAGCTTCATTATCGTATTCAAGCCCATCCATCAGAAAAAGGCGATTCCTGACATGTCATCTGCCAATAGGAGTGATTTTTGCCTTGTGCAGAACCTGTCATGGTCCAGGCAGCACAACAAGATTTCATTGAAGATTCCTAGGGGAAGATTGTTTGGAGGATTTTTTGTGTGTGTGCCAGTCTTGAACGCAGGGCCTGGGTGGTATTCCTGAGCTTCTTTTGCTCAAAGCTAGCACTCTACCACTTGCTCTACTTCTGGCTTTTTCTGTAGTTTACTGGAGATGAGAGTCTCATGGATATTTTCCTGGCCAGGCTGGCTTCAAACCATAATCCTCAGATCTCAGCCTCCTGAGTAGCTAGGATTACAGGTGTGAGCCACCAGAGCAAAACCTGAAGGAACTTTTTAAAAGGAAAGGAAAATGATCTGTGATCTACTCCAAAATAGAAGATTTTAGAATCATCAAAAACAAACAAGGAAGGAAGGGACCAGAGGAGCCAGAGGAGCCAAAGGCTAAGGGTTGAGAAACCTGTTGTGGGTTTGCAGCTGGAGTGTGATCAGACGCTCCCAGGTCTGAGGAGCACTTAGCAATCAGAACGCTGGGTGGCATTTGCTCCAGAGGGGCTTGATGCCCAGCCACGGACCCCAGCATGTGACCGACTACCCTGGCTCAGATCCTACAGAAAGGATACAACCTGGTCCTGTGAAGACTACTTGAAAGACCATTTCACAGGAGGGCAGAGCCACTGGATAAAGGATGGAAGCCAGAACAGAGCACGATAAGGAGCAGATTGTTCTGGATCAGGAAAATTGGGTAGAACAGCCTCAAGTTGAGCTCCCCAACCCTCCTTCCATGGATGAATGGGCTATCAGGACATCCGGAGCCACTCCAGCTCATTCCTCCCTCCTGGAGGAGGCAAATGCCACCCATCCCAGTACAAGGAAACCCCGTAGGAGAGAGAGACTCGGAGGACACCAGGCAGCCGTGGGCATGGCGGGACAGGTCTGTGCATGCTGAACCATCAACCCAGAGCAAGCTGAATCACACCATCTCTATCCCATGGAGGTCTCATGTGGCACAAGATGAGAGAACAAGAAATACATCCCAGCCAGGAGCCAGTGAATCACGCCTGTCAGCCTAGCTACTCAGGAGGATCGGAGATCTGAGGATTGTAGTTCAAAGCCAGTCTAGGCAGGAAAGTCTGTGAGACTCTTAGCTCCTCTTAATTAGCAAAAAGTTGGAAGTAGAGATGTGATTCAAATGGCAGAGCATCAACCTTGAGTGAAAAAAGCTAAGGGACAGTGCCCGGACCCAATGGTCAGGCCCCAGTACCAGCACAAAGAAGGAAGGAAGGAAGGAAGGAAAGAAAGAAGGAAGACATCCCATTAGTGCCTCCCAGGGCAACAGCATTGCCCTTACAAGCAGTCTCTGGCAGCCATCCCAGCCTCTGGACACAGGGTTGGGCAGGGATCCATGTCTGCCGGCTCTGGCTTCTGTCATCGTCATCAGAAGGAGACAACAGCAAGCCAGACCACCAGCAGCGAGCACCCACTTACACCTCCCACATGCCAAACTTTGTCTCCAGGGATGACAGAGTAGGCGGAAAAGCGTGCTTCTCACATGGGAGACAGAACAGGAGGCCGGGTGCTGCTCTTTCTGAGTCTCTTGGAGGAGAGAGCGAGAAACAGAGAGAGGAAGAAGCAGCAAGAACGATCAAGAGAGTCGGGTCTCTCCTTTGCCTTTTGTCTCAGCAGGCTGTGTGACATTGCACACAGCACCCAGTCTCTCCAGGTTCCAGATTCCCCATGGGGAAGCTCCAGTCCCCATTGAATTCCCAGGTAGCCCGGACTGGGAGGCAGTATAGAGTTCAGAGGAGGCAATGTCCCATCCTCCCGCCCCACCCCCCACCCCCAGACATCCACCTTGCTCCTCTGCAAACTAGCTTAATCCCTGGACACTTCAAGACTGTCCCTGTGGGATCCAGAGCCCAGAACTCAAAAGGAACTTTCTAAGCCTAGTGTTCACAGACTCTCCATGCTGCAGGATAAAGTGGATCCGATCAAACACCATTAAGGGCTGTGTGACTAAAATATCAGCTCTTCCCGGCTGGATGGGCGCCATTTTCCCAGGCTGACTCAGCCCTCCAGGGCTGGAAGACATTTCCTCTACCCTTCCCAGCTCACCAGTCTGCCTCCCTCCACCTCCTTCCTGTACAGAACCTCACCCACCCACACTCTCCCGGCCTGAGGACACAGATGAAGCCACACCGCTGCCTGCCTTTTGCAAATATCCGCTGCCTCAGCAGAGGCCCAGGGGGTTCTGGGTAGCTGCTCGAGCAGACCCAAGCCTGTCTGGCTTCTCCCATTGGCCAGAGCCTGGAGGAGTTAGAGGTGCTTAGTGGCGTTTTTGTGGAGGCTGAAGGGTGCTGCCTTTATATCACTTTCCTTCCATCTTGATCATATTTGTCATCCACGAGCTCTCTAGAAGACCTGCTTCTAAGGCCCAACCATCAGGAAGTCCTCTGTTTATCTTACCTTCACTCATGGAGATGTAAGGTCATCTTGGGCGCCCTGGCATAGAAAGACTTCTGCAGACCTGCAGCCTTCCAGTGAGACCTGATGTCAGCCCAGCCAGACTCATTCATGACAGTGACTCTGTCTAGGGTTCTCCATTGACTAAAGAATTAGAATCATTCATACTTCTGAGAAGTCTCTAAGGTTATTTTTTTTTTTGGGGGGGGAGGTGAGGGTCAATCATGAGGCTTGAACTCATGGCCTGGGTGCTGTCCCTGAGCCTTTTGGCTCAAGGCTAGCACTCTACTACGTTGAGCCACAGCTCCACTTCTGTTTGGGGATGGCTAGAGATGAAGAGTCTCATGGATTTTCCGGTTGGCTTTGAACTGTGATCCTCAGATCTCAGACTCCTGAGTAGCTAGGATTATGGACGTGAGCCACCAGCACCCAGCTCTCTTTTTCAGCCCATTTATGAATTGGGTTGTCGTTTCTTAGAGGGTTTATTTTTGAGGAGTATAATTTTTTGAGCTGTATGTATATTTTAGATACGAGGCCTTGTCTGATGCATAGCTGGTTAAAAAAAAAAACCTTCTCCCATTCTGTGCACTTTCCATTTATCTTGCTAGTTATGTCCTTTGCCATGTAGAACTCTGCATTTTGGAATAGTCCCATTTATCCAGTCTTTCCTTAACTTGTTGTAATTCTGGATCTTATGAAGTTTTGATCCTCATTTGTGGTAGCTAGAATGTACCTATAAATCTACAAGTAAACACACTGGATAGTTAAAAAAAGAAAGAAAGAAAGAAAGGAAATAAAATAAAAAACACAGGAATATGACAAAATTCCACAGGACTCTAGACATTCACACACAGTGAGACCAAAGGAGGATTTTTTTTTTTTGGGTCCGGTCGTGGGGCCTGAACTCTGGGCCTGGGCGCTGTCCCTCAGCTCTTCAGCTCAAGGCTAGCGCTCTACCACTTGAGCCATAGCGCCACTTCCGGCTTTTTTCTTTTTGCTTATGTGGTGCTGAGGAATCGAACCCAGGGCCTCAGGCATGCAAGGCAAGCACTCTACCACTGAGCCACCTTCCCAGCCCCCAAAGGAGGATATTTTTAGGAGAGGAACACAAAGGTACAATGTCTATGTGCCTCTGATCATATAAGATAATATTTACTGAAATGAACTCTAGGAAATGGAAACAAGAAGTTTTTTTTCTTTGTTGCTGTTTTTGTTTTCTTTTCCCTTCTTCTTGTTTGTTCATTTATCTGTCTTTGGGAGGGCAAGGAGGGGACACAGACATGGACAAAGGTGAACAAATGCAGCAGTGGTACTCACTAAGCACAACATTGAAAATGAACTATACCATGTATGGGTGAGGACAGGAGGGAAAAACTGGGAGAGAGCCAGGGAAGGGTAACATTGTTTAAAAAGAAATGTACTCATTACTTGACTGTAACCCTTCTGTACATTACCTTTACAATAACAATAAAAATGTATATAAAATAAAATACATTATCTCAATTAAGAAAATAATTAAGTTCAGGGAAGTATTTAATGCAGGCACAGTGGCCTTATTTGAAAGTGAACAAAATAGTGATATGACCTCCTCAGGCTCTCTCTCTAGGGCCTGCTATATATCAGGTCATTTGTCTCCACCCCCTAAAGGTGTGCTCTTATCTGATTGGTCAAGGGATGGACATGTACTGTAGGGACTTCATGATTGGTTCCCCCAGCTCCTTATGGGTTTTGCTGAGTCCATTTTCGGTCTGTCACCAGCCAAGTGGCTTCTGGGTCCTGTTAGGTGAGAGGACATTTTTGTAATGCCCCCACTCAGGGCCACCCAGGCATTTAATGCAAGCCATGCTGCCCTGGGTGAGGCCCTGAAGCCACACTGGAGAGAAGTTTATGTCAACTCTTTTTGTGTCTGTGTGCCAACCCTGGGATTTGAACTAAGGACCTCATGTTCTTGCTTGGCTTTTTCACTCAAGGCTGGCACACTACCATTTGAGCCACTGCTCCTCTTCCAGGTTTTGTTTTTGTTTTTTATTTTGATTTTGATGGTTAATGGGAGATAAGAATCTTATGGACTTTCCTGTCCAGTCTGGCCTTAAACTGCAATCTTCAAATCTCAGCCTCCGGAGTAGCTAGAATCTCCTTTCAAGCTCTTCTCCTCCTCCTCTTCCCCCTCCACTTCTTCCCCCTCCTTCTTCTCCTCTACTTCCTTTTCTTTGCCCCTCCTTCTCCTCCTCTACCTTCCCTTCCTTCCCCTCCACTCCTGTCCCTTCCTCTCTGTAGCAACTACTCTTAGCCTCATGGGTCTGTTGGGATTTGCACATGCTCAAGAGAGAGACATTATTTCCCCATGATATCACCCTGGGTGTCTCTGTGAACTGACTTAGCTGATCTGCACTTGGCAGGTAAGCCAGGAGCAGCTGGGCAGATGCCAGAAGCATGCCAACAGCAGGGCACAGGGCCACAGGGGGATGCCTGGATCTGGGTAGGTGAAGGGTTAGAAGGTGCCATTATGGGTGAGCCCAGGGGTGGGAGTACTTTGAGACCCATTAGACATGGAGTAAAGTGTGAAGAGCCGTTGGCAGGGGTTGGAAATGGAAAAAAAAAAAAGTGGGAAGCCTGGACACCAGGCTGGGAGTCAGAGGAAAGGGAGAAAGTTGGCTTCAATTGCCAAAGACTAGCTCTGAGGAAATACTGAGAGGTGCAGGCAAAAGAGACCAAAGAAGAGGGAAGAGAAGAAGCACTGATGGAGAACAAAAAGGAAACAGACCTAAAGGAGGAAGACAGGAAGGGGCAACACAAGACAAGCTAAGGTGGAAATGGGGGTCCAATGCGGGGCTGCTCTGCTGTCTGGCCAGAAGCAGGCTGTGGGCCTACCTGGCTAAGCACATCAAGTCACACAGGGATCCTGGTCATGAACAATGGCCAGGTAACAGGCCAGGGTCACAGGTTTCAGCTAACGGGAGGAACAGGGACAGATGCTACAGCCCATGATACAATGTTCACTATAAGACTACTGTATGGCCAGGTGCTGGGAGCTCATGCCCATAATCCTAGCTACCACAGGGTGGATCATGGTTCAGAGCCAGCTGGGACAGATAAGTCTGAGACTCTTATCTATAATCATTCAGCAAAAAGCCACAGGTGAAGGGTGGCTTAAGTAGTAGAGTACAATTCTTGAGCAAGAAAAGCTAAGAGACAGAGCCCAGGCTCTGAGTTCAAGCCCCAGTATTGGCACAAAGACAGACAGACACACAGACAGCTAAAAAGACTGTACTTTCTGACCACAGACCCAAATAACCCGTAACCCCTTCTTTCCTTCCTTCCTTCCTTCCTTTCTTCCTTCCTTCCTTCATTGCTTTTTCTTTTCTTTTCTTTTCTTTTGTGCTGGTCCTGGGGCTTGAACTCAGGGCTTAAACACTGCCCCTGATTTTGCGCAGAAAATTAGCGTGCTACCATTTTGAGCCATGGCGCCATTTCTGGCTTTTTAGTCTCACAGACTTTCCTACCCAAGCTAGCTTCAAACCAAGATGATCCTCAGATCTTAGCCTATGGAGGAGCTAGGATTACAGGTATAAGCCACTGACACCCAGCCATCCTGACTTTCTAGAAGCCCCCAGAGTGAATCAAGGCCTAGAGAGTCTACAGGACCAGCTGCAGGCTGGAGCTCAGCACAAGGCACCTGTATGAGCCTCTTCTTTGAAATCAGCCACAGCCCAGAGAATGGGCCCCTCTGAGCTCACCAGGGAGCAGAGAATGAAAGGTCAGACTAAAAACACTGGGCCCATCTGCTTGCTACATTCCCCAACTGTCTGAATATTCTTTTATAAACAATTCTCAATAACATGACTGTCTTCCAAGCCAAAAAGAAAGAAAGTTCTGCATTTACAAGCATGGGCTTAAATGTCTCATTAAGCTCATTCTTTGAACCAAACCATATTTAAGAGCATCTGTTGGTTCTTCTTCATCTCCACTGCCATGGGATGGTGGAGACAACCTTGAGGAAGGGTGGGCGGGACAAAGAGAGCCTGGCCTGTCAGACAGGCCCCACACTTGCACCACTCATTGGCTAGTGCTCTATCAACTAAACCACGCCCCCCCCCACCACCACAATCCATCTCTGAATTGACCTGGCAGGGATGTTAGATCTGCTCCCAAAGTCTTACAGCTATAGCACATTCTTTGTAGACTGGCAGCCTTCCAACCACCCGATCTCCACAGAAGCCCAGCAGACACTTGTCACATGTCTGCCTCCTCTGATGCGTCTTCTGCCTTACTAGAAAAACTCCTGTACTTGAGGCTGGACCACCTAAAGCAATCCCTTTGTTACAGTCACTTAGAGCACCCATGCCATGCCATAAGGTGCTGGTCCCACTCCAGTGCTCAAAAGAGGGTGGTCCCAGGCATGAGGTCTAATCCTGCCTCTGTTGCTGCCTCCATGGATAACCAGTAACTCTTCTCCAGCCTTCTCATTGCCCTAAGCCTCAGTTCCCCCCACCCGTGTCTAGAACATAAAACACTCATGAGTTAGCCGGGCATAGGTAGGCTCATGCTTGTCATTCTGCCTACTCAAGAGGCTGAGATCTGAAGATCAAGGTTCAAAGCCAGCCCAGGTAGGAAAGTCCATGAGACTCTTATTGCCAATGGACTTCCAAAAAGCCAGAAATGGCACTATGGCTCAAAGTGGTAGAGTGCTAGCCTTGAGCACAAAAGTTCAGGGGGCAGTGCCCATGCCCTGAGTTCAAGCATAAAGGCTAGCACAAAAATAAACAAATAAATTAATTAAAAAACACTCATAAATCAGGCCAATTCCTAGAGCATGGAGAAATTCTTGCCACAACCTGCCCCTGCCCTCTCTGGGCCAGATAGCAATTCCGGGGTGGGGTGGGGGGACAAATTCCTGGACAGAAACCCGTGGTGTGTCACCTTCCTGTACCACACTGCTTAGCACTTCCTTAATGCTCACCCAGACCACAGAGGCTGGGACCCCGCCCGCCCCTCCAACCCCACTTCACACTCTCCTGGTACCCCATGTGTCCCTTCCCATTCTAGTAGCTGTGGTACAAAGCTGAACTTACCCAGTGCCTTGCTTGGCCCTCTAGCTGGCTCTAGGTCCCCCAGACCCAGTTTGGGACCAGGCTTGAATTAAATAAGTGTCCACTGATAAATTGGAGAATAAGAGAGATGAGAGAATAAGTAAGTAATCCTAGAAGAGTCCCCACCCACCTCCCCCTTACACACCCCAGGCTCCTGCAAGCTACCCTATAAAAGAGTAGCTGTGTCCTGGGGCTTGAGCACAGGGCCTAGGTGCTGTCCCTCAGCTTTTTCATTAAAGGCTAGCACTGTACCATTTGAGTCTCAACTCTGGGTTTTGGTGGCTCATTGGAGAAAAAGTCTCATGGACTTTTCTGCCTAGGCTGGTTATGAGCCACAATCCTCAGATCTGAGCCTCCTGAGTGGCTAGGCTTACAGGTGTGAGCCACTGGCACTCGGCTCCTTGAGCTTTTATTGCTCAAGGCTAGTACTCTACCACTTGAATCACAGCTTCCAGCTTTTTTGGTAGTTGATAGGAGATAAGAGTCTCAGAGACTTTCCCGCCCAGGATGGCTTTGAATCATCATCCACAAATCTCCAGTCTCCTAAGTGGATTACAGGCATGAGCCAACAGGGCATGGCAGGTTCCCTCATCTTTTGCTCTTTTGTATGCTTCCTGATCACAAATCTCCCATGGGTATCTGTTGTCATAGTAATATTCATGAGTGGTTCTCTCTAGTACCTGAGGGTGGATGGTCAGGTCCATCTTTGTTGTTGTTGTTGATGATGATGATGATGATATGTCCAAGAGCAGGACTCAAACTCAGTACCTGACACACTCACTCATTGGCTAGTGCTCTCCCAACTGAGCCATGCCTCCAACCCCTTTGCTTATTTTTTGAGACAGGGTCTTGCTATGCATCCCCAGCTGATGGATACCATCTGGATTCTCAGGAGCTGATGGTGGGTGGCAAGGCCTGGACATTAGTGGGCAGTGAGTGGCGTTGTCTGCCACAGCTCTGCCTGATCGAATGTGGTGGAGGGTTTCTGGGCAGAGGGTGTGTACTTCCTCTCACTCCATTCTCTCAGGAAGACAAAAGGAAGTCCCTCCCCCACCTCAAGCAAGAATCTCAGGGAAGACTCAGCCCCGCCCACTCCCTGCCACCTCCCCCTCCCTTCACTCTTCTAGCATATTCCAAAGCTGAAATTCTGTTTGGGGAACAATTTGCCCAACATATGGTCTAATCACATTTTGTCTTCTGATAAAAAAAAAAACCTTGAAAACTTGGAAAAGGATGACTGATGTGGCTTTGCTGTGTTTCTTCTTTCTTTTTTTAATGGTGCTTTTTATGAGCAGAAGACTGTCAGAAGTTGGCTGTGGTGTATTCACACCTGTCGTCCTACCTACTCAGGAGGGTGAGATCTGAGGATCACAGTTCAAAGCCAGCTTGGGCAGGAAAGTCTGTGAAATTTTTATCCAATTAATAAGCAGAGACAGAAGTGGACGTGTGGCTCAAGCGGTAGAGCACCAACCTTGAACAAAAAAGCCAAGCGACAGTGGGAGGCCCTGAGTTCAAGTCCCAGTATAGGCAAAACAAAAAGACAAGGAGGAGGAGGAAGAACAAAAGAAAAAAGAGCAGGAGAGGAGGATGAGGGAGTAGGAGAGGAAAAAGAAAAAGGAGGAGGAAAGAAAGGAAGAGGAGAAGGAGGAGGAAAAGAATAGGGAAAAAAACAGGAGGCAGAGGAGGGGAAAGAAGAAGAAGGAAGAAAAAGGAAGAAGAAGGAGGAGGGTGGGGAGGAGGAGGAGGAGGCGGCAGCAGCGGCAGCATCTGGCCAAACTTCTACTAGAGATGAAAAAGATGAAACCAAATGAGTCCAGCCCAAAGTCCAGAGACCCATAATCCAAACCTCACGGCATTCTGTCAATGACGATGAGAGCAACCAAGTTCTCCTGGGCTGTCATAGGACCAGCATGTAAGAGTTTCTGTTCTCTGGGGTCTGTGGCTATGAGGCTTTGTGTCCTAGGGCCATGGGAAAAGAATGGAGTGAGAGGAAGTACACACGCTCTGCCCAGAAACCCTCTACCACATTCGATCAGGCAGAGCTGTGGCAGACAACGCCACTCACTGCCCACTAATGTCCAGGCCTTGCCACCCACCATCAGCTCCTGAGAATCCAGATGGTATCCATCAGCTGGGGATGCATAGCAAGACCCTGTCTCAAAAAATAAGCAAAGGGGTTGGAGGCATGGCTCAGTTGGGAGAGCACTAGCCAATGAGTGAGTGTGTCAGGTACTGAGTTTGAGTCCTGCTCTTGGACATATCATCATCATCATCATCAACAACAACAACAAAGATGGACCTGACCATCCACCCTCAGGTACTAGAGAGAACCACTCATGAATATTACTATGACAACAGATACCCATGGGAGATTTGTGATCAGGAAGCATACAAAAGAGCAAAAGATGAGGGAACCTGCCATGCCCTGGTGGCTCATGCCTGTAATCCACTTAGGAGACTGGAGATTTGTGGATGATGGTTCGAAGCCATCCTGAGTGGGAAAGTTTTTGAGACTCTTATCTCCAATTAACTACCAAAAATAGAGCTGTGATTCAATGGTATAGTGCCTAGCCTTGAGTGAAGAAACTAAAGGACAGTTGCCTAGGCCCTGAGTTCAAGCCCCAGTACACACATGCACACACACACACACACACACACACACACACACACACACACACACTGTGGGACAGTTAGCAGACTATTGACCATAGAAAGACACAGGGATGGAAAGAGATTTTAAAATCCAACCCTGGGGCTCTAAATCAACTGATTTTCTGGCCTCAAAGTCAAAGGAGGTTGAGGCTACTCTCGGTGTGCCAGAATTCTGCAAAAGCCATGGAAACAGCCACATCTTCCACCTTCCAAGCCAAGTCATCTCTCTCCAGTGTTGGAATGTGTGGCTGTGGTTCTGCCATCCTCAGGATAAAGGGCAAAGAGAAGAGTTTTCAAAGGCAGTGAAGCACAGGATCATATGGTCACATGTGCACACACATGCAGTACACACATGTGCACACAGACAATAAAGCCATGAGCTATGCAAACATAGAGATGTGCATGGGTACATGTGTGCACATGCCCCCAAACACACATGGACATGTGTGCACAGTTCCATATGCATACACATGGTACATTCATACACACCCACATGAACTGCACACACAATGACATGTGTACATGTGTGTTTCAGTTCCTGTATGCACACATGTCACACATATATACATGTATGCACATGTGCACAAGCACCCATACACATATATATACTCACCTATGCATACACACATGCATGCACACATACTCATGCACACAATACACACATGCATCAATACACAAACACCACATGAACTGTACACTCGTGGAGACATATACACACATGCACACATTAACACATATGCATGCATACAAACACAGGCCCATATAAGCCACACACATATGTGTGTATATATGTATACACTGTGTACATGCACGTGGACACCTTTACACATGCATGCACACACAATGTAATTACAGGTGCCTATAAAGACTACACAGAAGCCACACATATGCACACACATGCATGCACACAATACATCCATGTGTATTGAATGAGCTGCAGGCATGTGCAGCACGCACGTGCACACATGCACATACAGAGTAACTTAGCAGTGAGGTGTGTCATATGCTGTCAACTGAGAGAACAAAGCAACAGAATGAAATGCAGCCAGCACAATGGGAACTCACAGAAATGTCAGCCAGAAGAAATCAATCGTCCCATATCTGAAAAACAGAATTCCAGTTTAACAAATCCTTTCCTCAAAAAAAAGGGGGGGAAGGAAAGGAAAGGAAAGAGAGAAGGAGGAAGGGAAAGAGAGAGAGGGAGAGAGAAAGAAAGAAAGAAGGAAAGAAAGAAAATTCCCACAGAGGGGTCTGGAACTCAGGCAATCCAAGATGAGTTATTTATTCTGGACTGCCACCCCATTGTGCATGCTAAGTACAAAAAGGAAAGATGCTTTTGGATTTGGAAATGGGGTTGTGGTCCCAGATGGTGCCTGAACACACATAAATTCAGTTGCTGGGTGAACAGATGGAAACTTGAAGGGAAAAATTAAAAAAAAAAAACTTAAGCATTTCTCTGCCAAATCACTCTCAGGCTGGAGAAGAAAAGTTTGTCACTTGCATGGAAGGTTCTGGGTTACCACCCTATGCATGGCGGGGGGCGGGAGGCATGCCACAGAGGCTTTGGTGATCACACAACCCTTGGGGCTCAGACTTGGCTCTGTGACTTTCTGCTGGAGATGCTGGCACCTTACATCCCCCATTTTCCCCTTGAAGTAAAGGGGATACAGATGACCTGTGTTGAACAGAGCACCTGGTATCTGCGTGCCTGGCACAAAGTTCCAGGTACTGTGGAGATGCCAGGCAGGGGCCACCAGTCTTTATTTACCAAATTAAACTGAGCAGGGGTGGGGGGAGTTGTGGGAGGGGAAGCCAGGACTCCTGGAATGCTTTTAGCAGTTGGCCTCACAGAAGTGGGGGTGCAAACATCAGAAAGAGATTAAATGGATCCCCTTCCTGCATCACCGTTCCAGAAGATGCCTAGAGTCTGGGATGGGGCAAGAAATGAAAATGGTAGATCATGTGTCAACTTGACTGAACTAAGAAGTACCTACACGATTCAGAATGCACAACTGAGGGATGTTTCCAGAAATTAACTAAGGAGAAAGCCCCCATCTTGAATGCGGATGATACCACCCTACATGCTGGGGTCAAAGATGCAGTATAAAAGAGGAGAAAGGAGAAAGCCAACTAGTACAGCCTTTCTTTCTTCTTCTTCTTCCTCCTCCTCCATTTCCTCCTCCTCTTCTTCTCTCTCTGTTCTTCCCTGTGTCTCTGTCCTTCTCTGTTTCTCTCCTTGTCCCTCTCTCTGCCTCTCTGTCTCTGCCTGTCTGTCTGTCTGTCTCTTTCTCTCTCTCTCCACCCTCTCTCTCGCTGCTTCCTGGCCACCATGAGGTTAACTGCTCTATTACACCATAGCCTCCCCACCATGATGGATGGAAATCTCTGATCCTGTGAGTAAAATTAATCTTTTCTCTCTTAAGTGATTCTATTCACAGTGGCAAAAGTCTAACCAACAAAAGACCTGCTGCTCAGAGGAAGCTGACACTGAGTCCAGGCCTGGAAGACCGAAGTGCAAGACTTCAAAGGCAATCCAGTGAGATACTGAGGAAACTGAAGACAGTCAAAAAGGGAGATTCTGCCCACCTTACTCAGCTGTTATGCATGCAAAAAGCAGGCCTACCTTCGGTGTCTGCTTCATGCTGGGAAGTCTACCTATGGTTGATGGAATCCACAGAAAAGCCATATCAAGCCAGGCACTGGCGACTCATATCTATAATCCTAGCTACTCAGGAGGCTGAGATCTAAGGATCACAGTTCAAAGCCAGCCCTGCCATGAAAGTCAACAACACTTTTGTTAACCTGCAAAAAGCCAGAGTGAGGGCATGGCTTAAGTGGTAGAGCACAAGTCTTTCGTGAAAAAGCTAATAGACAGTGCCCAGGCTCTGAGTTCAAGCTTCAGTATCAGTACACAAAGGGGTGGGGGCATAATTTTTTACTCATGACTTCTTCTAGGCTGCTTACCATCACACAGCACAGTATCTTCCATGGAGAGGTGCCATTCACTTCTGATCCCATGGCAATTTTATTTTTTTGGCAGTCATGGGGCTTGAACTCTGGACCCAGGTACTGTCTCTCTGCTCTTCAGCTCAAAGGGAGCACTCTACCACTTGAGCCACAGCGCTACTTCCGGTTTTCTAGTGGTTTATTGGAGATAAGAGTCTCATGGACTTTCCTGCCCAGGCTGGCTTTGAACCACGATCCTCAGATCTCAGCCTCTTGAGTAGCTAGGATTATAGGCATGAACCACCAGCGCCTGGCCCATGGCATGTTTTGACTACCAGAATGCAGTGGAAATAAGATGGTGATTCTCCAAGGCCAAGCTGCCCCTCTCTCCACTGGGAAAGGAGCCTGTCTTGACAGCTGGAGGGGAGATGGACACAGCTACGCTGTGCTGTAGACACAGGATCTCTTCACTGGCTGCTGTGAAACAGTTTTGTATCTGTGTGTGTGTGTGTGTGTGTGTGTGTGTGTGTGTGTGTCTGTGTGTCTGTGTGTGTGTTTGTGTCTGTGTGTGTCTGTGTCTGTGTTGCTGGTCCTAGGGCTTGAACTCAGGGCCTGGGCACTTGCCTCTGAGCTCTTTTTCATTCATGGCTGGTACTCTACTACTTGAGCCACAGCTCCACTTCCAGCTTTTTAGCCCTTAATTGAAGTCTCATGGACTTTCCTGCCTGGGCTTCCTTCAAACCACAACCCTCAGATCCCAGATCTCCTGAGTAGCTAGGATTGCAGGTGTGGAGCCACCAAGGGCCTGACTTTGAAACATCATTTATAACAAACACTGTGTGTGCTTCTCTGAGCTCTGTGAGATTCATCTACTCAAAGCTTTTTCTAAGTCCACGCTTGGAGGAAAGTCACCCAAGCCACCTGGCCAATCCACAGGTGATCAGCCATGTGTACAGCGCAGTCTCAGCCAAGCTCAGCACAGGCCAGCAGAACCATGGCTGATCCACCAAACGTGGGCAAAACGACAAAATCACTGTTGCATTGCACAGAGGTCTGTCTGATACTTGCTGGTGACACCTGACATTGCTTGTCCCCTTTGCTAAACCCCATTCACTGTGATATTATGATATTTATTGGTTTTCATCTGGATTTCTGGCTCATATCTCTGTTCTTGAGAAAGCTTAAAAGAAACAAGCGTTTCTCCTCATAGTAGGTTGTTCAAATTCTCATCTTTCCTCGCTTGCGTTCTTGCAGCTGACCCTGAAGGAATTCTCTGACATACTCTTAGTAGTAGGTCATGACTATCAGCACTGTTCACACCTGTCATCCTAGCTACTCAAGAGGCTGAGGATCTGAGGATCACAGTTCAAAGCCAGCCTGGGAAGGAAAGTTCTTGACACGCTTATCTCCGATGAACCAGTAAAAAGCCAGAAGTAGAACTGTGGCTCAAAGTGGTAGAGCACCTGCCTCACACCTAGAGGAATGAGTTGTTAGGAAAGATCATGCACATGAAAGGAGACAGAGCGTTCCACAGACCAGAAAAGGCTTTAATCGTGGCAGCAGAGGGGCTCCCTGTAACACCAAGCAGGGTCAGAGAAACAAGGAGTGGGGAATGTGGGGGGTTAGGGTTTTTATACATTCGAGTGTGAGTTTCTTTTGAATGTCTTTGTAGTTGTGGTAGACTGTATAATTTCCTTGATGCTGTGGCAGACCATGCACTTCCATATAAGGTGGGGGTAAAGGTTTGCTGAGAATAACTCAAGGACAGGGATAAGATTATGGAGAGGAGATTTTCAGGAGGAGCCCCCAGGGGAGAGTGGTCAGTGGGCCATGGGAAAAACATGGAGTTATAGCAAAGCAGATTCCCATCAAGAGCGATTCCTAAAGAGATCAGAAGGTAAAGAAGATGGGCTGTGCTTAGGTCCCCACTGTTAGAACTAGCTTGGGATGTTGGGGTGTGGCATAAAAATAAGGACACCAACTAAAAAAGAACTGAGCAAGCAGAAGGGTGTGCCAGCCTCCAAAGTTCCACTCCCTTTTTATCTCTAACCCAGCAGGCCCCGCCCTTCTGTTCCCATTGGCTGAGCTCAGGTTCACAATCTGCATAAAGATGTGGTTTAATGAACAGGATGCTTCCAACAGGATGTCTTAGTTAAAGTCCTTGGCAAAGAATGTCTGTAACTAAAATGTAGTTAGCAAAGACCAAGCCACCTGGCCAAAGCAGGAACCCTACAGAAAAACAATTCTCTCAAGATTAACAGGAAGAAAACAAACTACTTTCATAGAAAAGACTTTTCTTTCATAGAAGGCTTTTCTCATACTCACTCGGTGTAGGATGAGGTCTCATAAAAACCCAGAAGGACCTGGCACCTGGCACACACCTAAAATCTTATCTACTCAAGAGACTGAGATATCATGAGAATCATGATGTGAAGTCAATTCAGGTAGAAAAGCCTGTGGAACTACATCCCCAAACAAACTAGCAAAACTCAAAATAGACGGTTGGTTCAGTTAGTTGAATACCAGCCATGAGCAATCAAGTTGAGATAGCACAAGACTCAAGTCCTAGTAACATCAAAAACATACACAAAAATAACTAGCTTTTTTCTGGTTAATTGAACCTAAGTGTCTCATAGTCTTTTCTCCCCCAGGCTGGCTTTGAACTGAGATCTCAGATCTCAGCCTCTTGACTAGCTATGAACTTGTTTTTTGTTTAAAGGGTGACATGTCACAGAGATAAGCAAACTATGGCTCACTCACAAGCCAAATCCACCTCCTTCTTGTTTGATAAATAAAGTTTTATCAGAACACAGCTATGTCTATTCATCTACTTATGTCCCTTCATCTGTTCTGTCTGTGGTTGTTTTCAGGTGCCAACACTGAGAGACTATATGGCCCTAAATACTGATTCTAATTTTTTTCTTTTTAATGAGTCATGGGTCTTGAACTTATGACCTAGGAGCTGCCCTGAGCTCTTTTGCTTAAGGCTAGCACTCAACCATTTAGAGCCACTGCTCCACTTCCAATTTTTTTGGTGGTCAACTGGAGATAAGAGTCTCACAGACATTCCTGTTCAGGCTAGCTTTCACCTGTGATTCTCAATCCCAGTCTCCTGAGTAGCTAGGATTACAGGCATGAGCTACCAGTGCCTGGCTAGAAATACTGGTTCTTTATTCCTTTACAGAGAAAAAAAAAATGCTGCACAGCCCTGCTAGAGATACTGAGCCTACCTAGAATAAGGGACAAGGTCTACTGTTCTCCATCCTACAGCACTGAGCTAGAGCCTGTCTGACAGAAAGCTGTAGAAGCACATTTCCTAAATTGACAAATGCCTGAGTGAAGAAATGAGTGGACAGAAATCTTGCAGATGCTGCAAAAACCAAGTTGGCAACTTCATGCTGTTTCCCTAAAGTCCAGGGAAAGCTTTCTAAGGACCTCACCTGCATCTAGTATGCACATGGCAAAAAAAAAGATGCAAGACTTCAATAAATAGAGGTTGTCCTAGTGTGATGGACATTTGCCCTGTGACAGTCCCAGATGTTGCAGAAGCTAAGAGTTGCCTGGAGTGATTACCTCCATCTGTAGTCCTCCATATTGCTTACTTCCTTCCCCAGAGCCCTCTATGCTATTCCGGGCCTCCTAAGCTGGGTGCTGGTGTCTCACACCTGTAATTCTAGCTACTCAGGAGGCTGAGATCTGAAGATTCAGGTTCAAAGCCAGCCTAAGCAGGAAAATCATTGAGATTAATATCTCCAAACAGGAAAAAGCTGGAAGTAGAGCTTTGGCTTGAATGGTTGAGTGCTACACTTAAGAAAAAAAATGAAGTCATATTACCCAGTAGCACAAGGACCAGCACCAAAAAAAAAAAAAAAAACCCCACAAATCTGTCCATGCCCAATATACCACCAATATTCATGCTTTGTTGCTTTGATTTAAAATTTAAAAAACAACAACAACAAAGCTGAGATTACTGAAATGAAGAGAGGTTACATCAGGCCATAGATACCTGACTCTGCTTGTCCTGCTGCTTCTGGAAAGGCTGGCAAGGAGTGTGAGATGGAACAAAGCTGCTCACTCATGGTACTAGGAAGCAGAGAGAAAGAGGGAATAGAAGAAGCCAAGATAAGGTGGGTAACTGGGGGTAACCCCCCAGTTACCCACCCCTCCAACCAGTTCCTATCACCTAATAGACCACACCCCAGTGACCTACTTTCCCCAGTCAGATCCCACCTCCTAAAAAAACCACACCCAGTGACCTACTGCCACCAACCAGGCCTCACCTCCTCACAGCCATTCATCTTTGAGCCTACCACTGGATTAATTCATTTGATGAAGTTACAGCCCTCTAGGCCCAATCTTCTTTCCATAGCACCGCCAGCTAGAGATCAGACCTTCATCCCAGGAGGGACTCACGTCATATGCCAAAAGGCACATCACACACATGGTCACATATATACACAACTCAAGTACATATGTATGGTCTCACATGTGCCCACATAAATACATGCATAACATTTGTTCATGTGCTCACAGACAGCCTACACACATGCCTAGTTGTGCACATGCTTGCACACATGTGAACATATATCGATCCAACAATGTCCCCTCACTCCCATGAGCTCATACATACATATATACAAACATACAGGAGGTCTCCTAAATGACTGATACACAAGTAAGCACATGTGAACACAATCCTACACACATACTGACACTCAAATTACACACATACCTGTAAAAAAAAAAAAGCAGGGGTGGCAAGTCCTGCCCCATGCCGACATCTCCTCCATGCACGTCAGACAGCTGGCCAGGGTGGGGGGGACAAAAGGGGGGGCAGGACAGAACATCAAAGGGTGGTTGGAGCAGTTGGGCAGTGAGAAACTTGGGGGTGAGGCACCCAATATATAGGCTGCATGTTCCGGAAAGGTGGAGAGAGACACGCCACAAGAGGCTAAGAGGCACCCCTGCAGTGGAGCAGTGCTCGAGCAGGCCTGAGGAGTACCTGGGCCTAAAGAGAGGCCTGTGGAGAAAAGAGGCCTGCAGAGAGAAGAGACCTGTGGAGAGTAGAGGCTGAGGAGAGGCCTGCAAAGAGGAGAGGCCTGAGGAGAGGAGAGGCCTGCAGAGAGGAGAGGCCTGAGGTGAGGCCCTTGGAGAGGAGAGGCCTGCAGGAAGAAGGAAGAGAAAGAAGCTTGCCCCCTTGGAGATTGCAGCTGCTCCTAGTTCTGAGGTAGCCCAAGACAAGGCAGTTGCAGACCGATTAATATAACCAGATTTTCTCACTCCAAGGTCATAACAACTGGAGACCCCAGTGAGATCATCCATCTGGACGGCATCAGGCCTTGGCCTCCCAGGAGCCCTCTTGTAAGTGAGTGCCTCAAGCCTCAGGGGACAGCTGCTGAGAGACATTTCTCAGCCCAAGGTTCCCCGAGCCTCCCACAAGCTCTGTTTAAGACAGAAGTCTTTTGGCAATCCTCTGGGGGTGAGTCTGGGTAGGCCTGTATCTGGGGACACTCAGTGGAGAGATGGACACAACATTACTTCCTGAGGTCTGCAGCTGAGACAAGACATCACCGGACCTCCTGGGGCTTCCTTGAGAAGCCATCTGGGACTTCCTTGAGAAGTCATGTGGGTTAAGTATCTATGGCTCCTTTGTCTGTGTTTGTTTTGTTTTATCCGTGTTCTGTATACTCCTCCACGTATTCCTTTTTAACAGGAAGAAGCATTTAAAACAATGCCCTAAAACTAGTTCTACTAAAGTTCTTATAAACAGAATAAAGCTTCAAAAGTTAGAAGGTTTTGAGAGAAAGGTGTTACCTGAGCTGGTAGTGGTCACCCAGTGGGTGTTTGATAACAGAGATATCCTGGAGGAAAAAGTTTTTTAAAAAGGCAGTTCAAGTTTTAGTAGCAGCACCAAGAAAGAGATCAAGAAACCCTTGGCAATGGCATAACTCATTTGCAAATGGCTGTAGGGAACCTCTAGGACTAGACCAATGTGATTATTGCAAGCCAAATGGACATTGGTAAAAAGAATGTCCAAGGAAGGGAAAGAAGGAGGCTCAGATTCTAAACCTGGGAGAGGATGCAGAATGACAGGGCTGGGGCTCTGTCCTCAGCACCCCAAGAGCCCATGGTAATGTTGCAAATAGGGGACAAAAAGACAAAATTCCTCATGGATACTGGAGCTGCCTGTTCAGTATTGAAAAAAACCAGAAAGACCAATAACTAAACAAAAAAAATGTTTAAAGTGTCTGTGGCCACTTGTCTTTTCTGTCTTTTGGTGTTGTCTGCCTCTTGTTTTATCTGCCTATGGCCTTTATCTGCCTATGGACACTAAACATGCCATAAAAGAATTCTTTTTAGAGTCACTCAGAAATCTTCTGGAAGTAAGTCTCTGTCTTGGCTTCTGTTGGCATGTTTTCTGTATTTTGGGGATCAATCCATTTTGGAACAGTGGAAATAATGGGGAATGGATGCACTTGGTAACACATTCACTAGGGCCATGGAGTACAGACTTGCTGGCATTTGGTAGGCCATGGTAGGGTGAGAGACTACTTGGCATAGACAGTAAGGAGTTTGGCTTACAGAGTGGGAGTGGCAGGCTCACTCAGCAGACTCTGGGTTCAGCTGGCTGAGTGGGAGTAGCAGGCCTGCAGACTCAGACTCCTAGTAGGGATGAGCTGGGGGTCCACTAGTCCCCAACTCAAGCTTCAGTTTTTGTCTTGTCTTGTTTTTAGAATTGGTACCAGTTTTAAATGTGGATCCATGTTTTGTTGTTCATTTGGACATCTCTGGGGGGAATAAAAGTTCCAGCCCCTGGCGGAGCCCAGTCTCAGGCCTGTTATATCCCCCTTCCTGTGTGGCAGCAGTCAAGAGGTGGGGCACAGGCAATCGTAGGCCTGGTTTGGTCCTCTAGCAATCTGGATAAAGAGATGGCTGGGGGCCTGGTTCAGACATTTGGTTGGTCCTGGCAGTGTACAACGTTTTAAGGTGCTCTTGTCTAAAATTGGATAAAAGACAGAATCAGGCCAGTTTAGTTTCAGGTGACCCCCATCCAGTCTTCCTCCAACTGAAGGTATTCAAAAGGTCAATTTGTATGTATTAAAAAGTTTTGGCTTCATCTGAAAGAGTGAGATTGGCAAAAATATCTCTTGCCATTAGAAAATGAATGGCTGATATTCATTTTGCATGCTTTAAGATCTCTGTGAGTGACTGTGTGTGTGTGTGTGTGTGTATGGGTGTGAACATGTTCAGGATAAAAACTGTCAGCATGCTGCTTTACAAAAACAAAAAGCAGGTGGGTTTATACTTAAACCACAAAAAGATAAATAGGTAACTGAACTTAAGCTCCAAAAAGATCATAAGATTTGAGCATTTAAAAGATCCTCTAGCCAGGCACAGGTGGCTCACACCTGTAATCCTAGCAACTAGGGAGGCTGAGATCTGAGGATTGCGGTTCAAAGCCAGTCTGGGCAGGAAAGTCTGTGAGACTCTTATCTCCAATAAACCACTCACAAAACTGCTGTGGTTCAAGTGGTAGAAAGTTAGCCTTGAGCTGAAGAGCTGAGGGACAGCACTCAGGCCCAGAGTTCAAGCCCCACAACCAACCAAAAAAAAATCCTCTATTTTCTTGATCCATTCATCTACTGAGGGGCATCTGGGTTGGTTCCATATCTTAACTATGGTAAATAATGCTGCAATAAACATACTTGGAAAAAATTATATTAAGTGAAGTAAGCCAGGCCCAAAGAAACATAGGTCCCATAGGTTCCCTTATTTGCAATAACTAGTATATGTCTGAGTCAAGCAGAAAAGGTCAGATAAGTTGAAGTTAGGGAAATGAACCCTAAGATATGTATTCAAATGTTTTTTTTCTTTCATGTGATTGTTTCTAACATATTTATAAGATCATTTCTTTGTTGCTTTGTATGTCCCTCCCACATGGTATAACCCCTGCTTTCACTGTATTTGTTGTTGGTATAATTTGTGGAGAGGAAGGGAAAAAAACAAATCGTTTAAATAAGGATACAGGTGGACCCATTGCAACAAGTAGATGTACAAGTCGTTATGTCGAAAAACGAACTTTACAACTTTGGTGAGGGTGGGGAGGGGGGAGGAGGATTCAGTTGGGGGGAGGATGGAAAGGGATGAGAAGGGGAAACAAAGGAGGAGGCTATAATGCTTGATAAGAAATGTACTCACTATCTTGCCCATGTAACTGTAACCCCTCTATACAGTATTTTCACCATTTAAAAAAAAAAAGTGGAAAAAAAATCCTCTAGTCGGGCACTAGTGGCTCTTGCCTGTAATCCTAGTTACTCAGGAAGCTGAGATCTGAGGATCACATTTCAAAGCCAGCCCAGGTAGGAAAGTCCATGAGACTCTTATCTCCAATTAACTACCAGAAAAAGGAAATGGTGTTGTGGCTCAAGTAGTAGAGCACTGGCCTTGAGCTGATGAGCTGAGGGACAGCACCCAGGCCCAGACTTCAAGCCCATTACTTAAAAAAAAAAAAAAAAAAATGATTCTCTAAGAATTCTTCAATTTGCAAACCAAAGTGCTAAACAGCCTATACTGCCATCCAAAACAGATCTGTGCAGTTGTTGAAAATTGAATGTTGTATATAACTTCCAGTCTGGAGTAACATATTGTTCTTAATGACATCTAACCCTGATAGCCTCTTTGTAAAATAGGCTAAGGTTATAGGTTCCTGTCTAGGTAGGGTCAGTACCACTGAGTTAGCTTGAAGAAGTCACAGAAGATGGGTCTTCACCCATCAACCCTCCTTAAGATCAAATGACTGGTCATTTTTAGAAAATGAGGCAGGATAAGATTAAAGGAAGAGGCATGAAATACAGTGGTAACGAGTGTGCAAATGTGGAGACTGCATTTGCGGTCTCAAGCCTTCTATGTCTGTCTATATCTGGTTATTTGTCACCCTGGTAAATTGCCCCAGGCCACTGCCTAACACAGCCTTGAAAACTAATGGGGCCTTAGCCTTCCAAAACTATATAATGTATCCTTAACCAATCTATGTGGAAATTTTGCAGGAAACTCAGCAGAAGGTGTGACAATCCATCAAACCCCCAGGGGGACACTACTGCAGCCCAGCCTGATCCAGCTCACCTCTTCCAACCTGGAGATTCCAATTGGAAAAAGTTCAAGGATGGCTGGATCTGCCTCCTCCCCCAGGGAGAGTTCAGGATTTGGCCCAAAAGAAGGATATAAAAATCAATGAGTTGATTGGACATAAAAACCAGTGGGGAATGTGAGAGGGGGTGGGGTGTGTGGAAAGTCCTGCCCTGTGCTAACATCACTGCAATGCATGCTGGGCTGCTGGGGGGGTGGGGAGTGCATCAAAGGGCAGCTGTAGTAGTTGGGTAGTCGGCAGGTTGGGAGGCAGGGCACCTGATATATATAGGCTGCATGTTCTAGAAGGGAAGACAGACATGCCACAAGAGGCACCTCCCAGAGCAGATCAGTGACTGGGCCTGTGGAGAGGCCTGTGGAGATATGAGGCCTGAAGAGAGGTCTGAGGAGAGGAGAGGCCTGTAGAGGGGCCTGCAGAAAGGCCTAAGGAGAAGTGAGGCCCAAGGAGAGGTAAGGCCTAAGGAGAAGCAATGCCTGCGGAGAGGAGAGGTCTACAGGAAGGAGGAAGAGAAAAAAGTTTGCTCCCTTGGAGGTTGCAGCTGCTCCTAGTCTGAGGAAGCCCATGACAAGACAGTTGCAGACCAACTAATAAAACTCCTTTGTCACCTTTGACCATGCTTCTATGGATTTTCTCTCTCCAAGGTCATAACGTACCTCCATTGCCTGTCTGAACAGATTTGCTGCCATTTGAGCCTATTAAGTGCACTTCGTGTGTGTGTGTGTCTGTGTCTGTGTCTATGTGCCAGTACTGGTACTTGAACTCAGAGCCTGGGCACTGTCCTGTCCCGACCCGCAGGACATCAACGAGGGCAGTGAACCTAAGCTAAAAGGAATGAAGGGACAAGAGACACGAAGAATGACAGCAAGACAGGGATTTGGATCAAGCTGCAAATTTTTATTTTTCACACAGGGGTATTTATATGCTTGGAATAAGGAAGCTTTTACATTGGCCATTAAGGAAGCTTTTTCATTGGCCATAGCAGTGCAGGATGTTTGCTTAGGGCAGGGGGAAAGGGTGGTCGTTAGCAGTTGCAGGATGTTTACTTAGGGCAGGATGAGGGTCGGATTCTGTAAACTCAGCCTCAAGATGTTCCAATGAGATAGTCAAGCCTATTATGTTGAGAGACTCAACTTTTAGCTCCCGACACTGTCTCTTAGCTTTTTCACTTAAACCTAGTGCAATACCACTTGAGCCACTCTTCTACTTCTGGCTTTTTGCTGGTTCATTGGAGAAAAGAGTCTCACATACTTTCCTGCTGGGGCTGACTTTAAATCAAGATCTTCAGATCTCAGTCTCCTGAATAGCTAGAAGGCCAGACATGAGCCACTGGCACCAAGTTTAAGTGCACTTTGTAAGTCCCCAGATGCAAGGAGGAAAGACCTCATCAGATGGAAGCCTCAGGTGCCAACCTCACCCTGGAGCCAGTTTTTATGGCTGAGTTCTAAACCTCTGCTAATGGAGGTTGATGGTGGAAGCTGAGACTGCAGCTCAGCAGCAGACGGCAAGGGGGAGAGGAGGCGAGGGTTTTGTCCCTGGCCAGCTCATAACTCTCAGGACACAAGACATTAAGGGAATTATGGATGTCAGCTCTAATGATTTTCTATCTGTCATATAAAAACCATCATATATCCCTCTAATATCTGGTCTCAATTTCCTCCCAAATTAATGGAATTTCCATCCATAATGTATGGGTTTGCTTTTCTGTTCTCTGCCTCCAAAAGCAGTGGCTGGCTTGCTCCATCATGGCAACTGGCAACCCCACCCTGGGTGGCTTTTGGTTTTTGTTTTTTAATTTTCTCCTGTTTTCTCTTTCTTTCCTTCTTTCTTCCTTCTTTCTTTCTTTTTTCTTCCTTCCTTCCTTTCTTTCCTTCCTTCCTTTCTTTCTTTCCTTCTTTCTTTTTTTCTTTCTTTCTTCCAGTGAGGGTCAGCCATGGAGCTTGAACTCAGAGCCTGATTGTTATCACTGAGCTCTTTTTGCTCAAAGCCAGTGCTCTACCACTTTGAGCCACAGCTCTACTTCTGGTTTTCTGGTGATTAATTGGAGATAAGAGTCTCAGAAGGGCAGACACTGGTGGCTCAGGCCTGTAATCCTAACTACTCAGGAGGCTAAGATGTGAGGATCATGGTTTGAAGCCAGCCTGGGCAGACAAAGTCTGTAAGACTCTTATCTTCCATTAACCACCAGAAAAATGGAAGCAGCACTGTGGCTCAGTGTAGTAGCACACTAACCTTGAGCAAAAGAGCTCAGGGACAGTGCCCTGGCCCTGAGTTCAAGCCCCACAACAACAACAAAAAAAAGTCTCACAAACTGCCCAGGCTGACTTTAAACTGCAACCCTCAGATCTCAACCTCCTGCATGACTAGGATTATGAGCATGTACCACTGGTGCCCAGCTTCCTCAGCCTTTGAATCCTGCCTTCCAGGCAGGGGTTCCTTCTCTGTCCCCTATCCCAGCTTCCCTCTACTGCATACATGCCTCTCCTTTATAGCACACTTAGACCCCTGATTACAGATTCTCCCTGTCTCCATAGCTTCTTGCCTACAGAAACAGAGCAAACACATGGCCGGATGGCTGTGTGAATCACTTTTACTATGCTTATAACAGAGCTGTAATGAATTCCCCAAATTGCACAAAGCACTCAGGAGGCTAGACTGGTGTGATACTCACGATTGCAGGGTGGTGAGGCCAGCTTAGGCAAATGAGGAGTAACTGTTCTTTGCTTTTCTAAATACTGTCTGGTGCATTTTGAGCTTGATTATGGTTATTTCTAAAACCATTTCAGAAGGCAGATTAGAGGAGTAACATTGCTCATCTTTTGGAGAAAGGGGGGAAAAAAAGAAAAAATTACCCAAGATGTAGAGAGAGATTGTAATGTGTTTTCTAGAGTTAAGACAAAATGTAGCAGGAAATTTTGCTTACTGTGTACACAGCTAGGTAATCTCCAATTACTCCTCACTGTACAACCCCCTTGCTTCAAGAGGCTCAATGGGTTGCTGGTGTGGCTCAGTTGGCGAGCCAGTGAACAGCAGCATCAGGTATTGTTCAAGTCAGGGTCTCAGACCAAAACAGAGAAGAAGATTAAAAAGGGAGCCTGAAAGGGGCCCACTTATTACCATGGACCAAGCAAGCTGAAGACCATCATCCCTCAAGAAGCCCCCAACCCCACCCCTGCACTCGATGATTAGAGACACACTGCTTCTATGTAAGAAACACTTTGGGCTTTTTGCTGGTTAATGGCAGGTAAGAGTCACAGACTTCCCTGCTCAAGCTGGCTTCAAACTTCGATCTTCACATTTCAGCCTTCTGAGTAGCAAGGATTACAGGTATGAACCCCAGCCCCCAGCTAAAGCATTGGCATTTAATCCAGGCCTGGATGCCAGGCTGACAAACAAGCAGAAATGGAAGACAGCTATCCCAGAGCTGGGCACCGAAAACGGAAGGCATACCCATGTGGATCATGTGATCTCTCTCAGCCACGTGATCACCAGCCAATCACAAACTCCTCACAGAAGAACCACCTTTACTGCCCAAGATGGCCCCAGACTGGCTTCCAACACTCTGGTCACCCAGCTCACAGTCTCTTGGTAAGATCAGCTCATACCCAATACCTAAATATTTAATGACTAAACATTTAAAGAAATGGTGTAAAGCCATGAATTTTTCAGTGGCAGAAACACCTGAAAACTTTTTTAGTCTTTTCTATTTGATTGTAAGTCAAGAACAGCCAAAAAAAAAAAAAAAGATGTGGGGGGAGGAGGCTGGTGGCCAGACCCAGTCTTCATGACTAGAATTAATGAGGTTGTTCCTAACAGTGAAGGAGTGACACGGTGATTCGTTAATTACTATGCAGCTGCCTGTAATTCATGCACAATTGAAATTGGTGTACAATGAATTATACCACCACACAAAGCTGTTGCCCTCCTTGAGCCAAGGAACTTGGTTACTGATGAAGGGAACTGTTCCTGTGGCTTCACCATTGTGGTTTTACTAATAGCTCATTGGAATGAGAGCTTGTATGCACAGGTAAGAGAGTTAAGCTGAAGAAATGGGTGATCTGGTATGCTTCCCTGAGGCCTGTATTCCAGGAAGGCCCTGAGGAAACCTGGCTCTGACTGAGGTGTGAGTCTTAGCATTCAATCTGATGTCTGGATCCAAGAACGATGTCCACAGTTGTGTGTAAGAGAAGAGATACATCAGGTGCTGGTGGCTCACACCTGTAATCCTATCTACTCAAGAGACTGAGATCTGAGGAGCGTGGTTTAAAGCTAGCCCGGAGAGATGGGAGAAACACAAGAAAGATAGCATCCTTTAGCATTTTCTTAGCAGAAGAAACGCCTATGTCATATTTCTGCTCTCTGTATCACTGCCATCTCAGATTTCATGTGATCTCATCCCCCACTAAGACTACCAAAACCAGGGGTGCAGACTACTGCAAAGTCCAGGCACTTCTAATGTATTCTCCACTCCCCTCTTCCTCCCCCATCTCCTTCTTTTTCCTCTTCTTTCTTCTTCTTCTTCCACTGTATGCCAGTATACTGGGGCTTAAACTCATTCCCTCACACTCTTGCTTTTTATTCAAGACTAGCATGCTTACCACTTGAGCCACCTCTCCATTTCTGGCTTTTTGGTGGATAAGTGGAGCTAAGAGTCTCTCAGGTTTGTTTGCTTGGGCTGACTTTGAACCTTGATCCTCAGATCTCAGCCTCCTGAATAGCTAGGGTTACAGGCATGAGCCACTGGTACCCAATGAGGTGGATCTTTCATAAAGACAAGTCAAACCAGGTCAAACCCACCTGTGAATTTATAGAAAAAGTAGGAATGAAAGATTAAAATTGGGGCTATGTCCATTTTACAATTTACTAACTGCTAATTCTGCTTCTGTAAACCTGCTTGCGCTAACACTGACTCTTCCCCTCCCAGAAATAAGTAAAAAGTTACAAAGTCCAGATGCAGGCGGGCCCAGGGACAAGGTTTGCAAACATAGATAAAGAACAAAAGAGTATGTTCTTCTAAATTCCTGTTTAGAAACTCTCAGCAAGGGGGCTCAAAATAAAGACCATCTGGTGAGCCCAGCAAATTAGGTCAAATGTCAACCAATCACGAGCCTGAAACTATGTGGACTCCCCCC
>NW_012267308.1:494686-518935 GCF_000151885.1 Dipodomys ordii
GGGCTTCCAGTTTGCCTTGCACAGGGAGCCCGTTTGCGCAAATGCCTAATAAAATCCTCTTGCTTGTTGCATCTGCTGGTTTGGAGTCTTGGTTCTTGGGGTGCCCTCCCGTTGAAGAAAGCATCCCAGTGAGTCTGGGGTCTTTCAGGAATAGCATGTGTTTTCTTCGTCATGATTTGTAAAGTCGGAGCAGGGGAGAAGCCTGATTCCCATTATCTCCCCATCTCCCTCTTTGCCTCATTTATATGGTTGTATTGGTTTGTCTGTGCCATAAAATCTCCCAGCTCTATTTTAGTTCTGCCTCTCTCTGTCTCTGTCTCTCTTTCCTCTCTCTACAAGTGGGCTGAGTACAATATTTGAAGTAGTTGATGCTCCTTAGCCCACATGTTTTGGAGGCCTGGTTCCATCTCTCAGATGATGTCCTCAAATCCCCAGAAGTAGCTGACCAAACATGGGACATGGCCAATTTGTGTCCTGAAGTCCAAACAACCCACCCCAGGGCAGTGCTTGTGATATGCCATCCACCTAAAACAGTGGATGAGCAGTACCTAACCTAGGGGCCAGTTCTGCCATCACCAAGGGGCTGACTTGCCCTAATGGATGTCAGATTGCTGTGGGAGTCAAGTCCTCAAACTTCTTGCCTGCATAAATCTCTAAAGATGGATTCCATAGAGCTCTCTGATGGCTGAGCTGGTCCTTCTGTGGACACAGAAGCCTACCAGGGTGGTGCCAGTAACCAGAAAGGACCACATGGAGATGGATGTCCCATTTCCCCTCGAACCAGAAGTATAATATGTCTCATAGACAAAGCTTCCTTCCTCAGGCCTGACAGAGCAAACAAGGGCTGCAGTGTTGGGGCCGTTACCCAGAGAAAGGTAGTCATTATCCAGACTTCACCAGCATCTTGAGGAGACATAGCACCACGTGATACCATGCATTCCACCTGGTTAGTGAATGGCCTATGATATGTAGGCAAGCAAACACAAATGGGCTGTATGCAAGTGCATACAAATAGAGTTGCTCAAGTATGGTATTGGCAGGGGGAAATCAAATGGTGTAATTCCTTAGGAAAACTAACTCACAGTCCAACACAAGGAATCCAGGAAGCTGGGACTTGAAAGGTGTGTAGGGAGAGATCAAGGGGAAGGGGATAGATGACTAAAGAGAGAAAGGGGGAATTGAGTCATAATATTCAATGCATATCCTGCAGAAATTAAGAAAACGGAGGGGAGAGGTAGACTGGGAAAGATGGAAGAGAACTATGAAAGGGCTGATATTGATCAAGATGCACTGTACTCATAAACTGATGTGTTGAATGGCAACTGCTTTGTACAACCTCTTAAAGATGATAAAAATACAATTTAGAAATAATAATAAACACAAAGCAGTAATACCAACAATAACAACAAAAACAGAAGAATTGGGCACTGGTAGCTCACCCCTGTAATCGTACTTACTCAGGAGGCTGAGATTAGAGGATCATGATTCTAAGCCAGCCCAGGCAAGAAAGGTCATGAGACTCTTATCTCCAATAAATTAGGAAAAAAATGTCAGAAATAGAGCTGTGGCTCAAGTGGGAGAGCACCAGCCTTGAGTGGAAAATACTAAAGGATAGTGCCCAGGCTCTGAGTTCAAATCCCAGGAATGGTCACAAAAACAAAGGAAAGGAAGAGAAGGGATATAAGAAAGAAGAAAGGAAGGAACGAGAAAAATGCTAAATAGAAATTGCCCAAAATGTTTACAGTGATGTTCTTGGGGTGGGGTTTTATGGAGGATTCACACACACACACACATTCATATTTTCTAAATTACCCCCCAGTAAGCATACATGACTGAACCAAAACAATAAATATTCTTTCCTCAAAGCACCTTGCTAAACTGCTATGGCTGGAACGCCTGGATGTAGAAGAAGCCCCGGTATTTTGGATCACCCCCTCTGACTCCCAGCACATTTATCCAAGACTGGTTTCTGCAGTTGCTGATAAGAAAAGGAGCAAATTTAAATTTCCAAATCAGTGGTACCACCTCGGGCTTCAGGAGGTGAAGGATCCAGGAGCCTCCGTCCCTCCACTGCCAGTCCCCCCACAGGACAGGGCTGCAGAGAGAGATAAAAAAAGCCAGCCCTGTGCTGGCTGAAAATCCTTCTCTGAAAACTGAGGTGATATCCCCAAAGCAGGCCATCCCCCAACACCCTGCAAGTCACGTGCGGTCAAGCCCCATGACGCCGTGGAATGCTCAACAACCTGCAGAACTCGTCCCCTGTGGCTTCTAATTGTATTCACTACCACCAAATCTGGAAATCCTACTGTTATCTCCAGTTCAGTAATGGGAAACTGAGACCCACAGATGTTCATGAACTCACCCTGCACCACGCACTGCTCAGTGCGGTAGAGTCAACACAAAGGAGCCCACGTTAGCTGTGCAGGAAAGTCTGGGAGACTCTTATCTCCACTAAACTACCAAAAGCAAAAGCTAGAAACACAGCTGTGGATCAAGTGGTAGAGCACTAGTCTGGAGCAAAAGGAAGGTCAGGGACAGAGCCCAGGGCCTGAGTTCAAGCCCCCAGGACTGTCACAAAAGAGAGAGAAAGACAGAGGGGGAGCGGTTAGGGTAAGAAAATCCCTGTGTTCTCTTCCTTCCATTTTTCTGATTGCTCTTGAACTTAATTTCCTGGCCTGGCCTAGTCATTTTTTAACCTCTGAAAACACATAGTACTTAAGAGCAGTAGGGATGCTCTTAAGATCTAGGCAGGAGGCAAACCACGGGGCAGCTATTCCAGAGGGGGGGGGTCTCTACTAGGCACTACTCAATTCTGAACATAGGCCAAATCCTTGAACTCTCAGAAGGAAAGTAGAATGTTCTGGAAAGTTTCCTGACTTTCTCCCTACTATCTGAGGAGCTGTCAACCCCAAGTGTTAGCCCAGCTCCTAGCCTGAGTCAATCCATCTCCTACCTCATGGGTCATGATCCAGAAAAAATGGAATTCCCTGGGTTTTGTGTTTTGCTTTTCATTTTTTGTTTTGGGGTTTAGAGGGGTTTGGGGAGGGGTGTTGTTTTGCTTGGCTTAGCTTTTGGTTTGGTTTGTTCGGGTTGGGGTTTGGGGTTTGATTTTATGTTTTATAAAAGTCCTCAAGTTTGTTAACAGTTGCATCTCATGCGTGTGCATGCGTGCATGTGTGTGTGTGTGCGTGTGCGTGTGCTTGGGCTTGAACTCAGGGCCAGGGAGCTGTCCTGGAGCTGTCTGGCTCAAGGTTAGCACTCTACTACTTGAGCCACAGCTTCTCTCCCAGCTTTTTTGGTGGTTAATTAGAGATAAGAGTCTCACAGACTTTCCTGCCCAGACTGGCTTGAACCACGATCCTTCAATATCAGCGATCCTAACTAGGATTAAAAGTGTGAGCCACCAGCACCTGACTTACATCTCTTTTTAAGTCATCCCATGGTAAACTAAAAGAAGTCTGCAGGAGGTATCTGACCTGTGGGCTACCACTTGGCCTATGGGCTGGCAGGCAGCAGGTCTGAGTGATGCAATGAAATAATCACAACAGAACTAATAGAAGAAAAAAAGAAGTAATAGGAGACAACTTCCCTTTATTGCATGGTTACTACAGACCAGGCTTGACAGACAGTCATGTGAAAGCTATTGACTCAAGCTCTAGTAAAACACCAAACAGAGTAGGGCTGCAGGTCCACTTTGGAGCCTGACAGCTGTTCTGATAGGTGGTCCATGCATGCAGACAACAACCCACACCAGGGCCCCACAGATTTCCCATGCCTTCGCCACTAGTCTTTCTTGCAAGGGTAGAGGGAAAGCTTCTGATGTGGAAGCCAAGCCAAAGTGAAGGTCATTCACATTGAGGCAGCCAATGGAGGAGAGGCATCCGTAGAGAATGGACCCAACCTGTGTCCTCTGGAAGGACAGCCGGAGGGGCAGGCTACACACAGAGACCCCCAAATGAGCGACTCCATGTGGTTCTTAGAAATACTCCATTTTACCTGGGCACCAGTGGCTCACATCTGTCATCCTAGCTACTCAGGAGGCTGAGATCTGAGGATCACAGTTTGAAGCAAAGTCTATGAGCCTCTTATCTCCAGTTAACCACCAAAAAGCCAGAAGTGGCGCTGTGGCTCAAGTGATAGAGCGCTAGCCTTGAGCACAAAAGCTCAGGGAGAGCACCCAGGCCCAGAGCTCAAACCCTACAACTGGCAAAAAAAAAAAACAAAGGAAGAAAAACAAAACAATGTGTGCACCCAGGAACTAGCAGAAGCATCACACCAAGTGTGACTCACACCCAGAGGGTCCCAGAAAGAAGCCCTAAGAAGATTCCATCCCATGTGGCCCGTCTCCCTGACCTCCTTGAGAAGCTGGAGGGACTTTGAGCTCCCCCTAGGGGCCAACCCAGGTACTGAAGACCTGACTTCCTAAGTCCCCATTGGGGTCCAAGATCAACAGAAGGCTCACAGAGACAGAATAAAAATGTTCCTGGAGGCAGGCACGTTACCTTCTGTCTCAGAGGGGAAGAAGGGGGGTCTAGATGCAGCCATCACTTTGTTGTCAAGTCAGGTGTACCAGTACTGGGACTCTAACTCAGGGCCTTGTGTTCTTGGCTTGGGTTGTTCATTCAAGACTAGTGCTCTACCACTTGAGACACAGCTCCACTTCCAGCCTCTTGCTGGTTCACTGGAGGAAAAAGCTTCTCTCCTATTTACCTGCCAAGGCTGGCTTTGAACCATGATCCTCAGATTTCAGCCTCCTGAGTAGCTAGGATAACAGGCATGAGCCCCCAGCACCTAGTTCTGTGAGTATATTTTGAACTAGAGATTTATTTTCATCCCCATTTTGAGCCATTTCCACCAATCTCTCCCGATGCCAAAGTCTTCTGGACACCCGAGGCCCTCAGTGTATCACAGCCCTTGTTCTGGTCTTCTCTGGAGTGGTAAATCATGTTGCTGTGTAGTTCAGTCAATGAAATACCCTGACATTTAATCGTTCCTTTGCTTGCTGTCTTCCAGAACCTCCAGGATCCTTCCAGCCTTGAAGATAAATCAGCCACTCTCTGTTCACATCAAGGCCCTGGTGTATTCTTTGGAGTTATCTGTGAAAACTGGACACAAAAGAATGGGAAGACATAAACCGGGCCCTGGTGGCTCACCCAACCTCTTACCTACTAAGAAGCTTAAAATCTGAGGATCCCAGTTTGCAGCCAGCTTGGGCAAGACAGTCCATGAGACTCTTATCTCCAGTGAAGCACTAGAAAACCAGAAATAGAGCCGTAGCTTAAAGTGGTAGAGCTCTCACCTTGAGCACAAAAACAGGGATGGTGGGCTGGGAGTGTGGCTTAGTGGTAGAGTGCTTGCCTAGCATGCACGAAACCCTGGGTTTGATTCCTCAGCACCACATAAACAAAAAAGCCAGAAGCGGTGCTGTGGTCCAAATGGTAGAGCACTAGCCTTGAGCAAAAGAAGCTCAGGGACAGTGTCCAGGCCCTAAGTTCAAGCCCCAGGACTAACAAAAATAAAAAAGAATAACAAGGCAAGGAATTGAGCTATGTGTGGCAGACAGCGGCCAGGAGGACTTAATATAACCTATACTCCTTCCCAGGAGACCCCACAGACAGTACAAACATCTGCATTCTCATCTCTCTTAAGCCTTTTTTTTTTTTTGGTGCCAGTCCTGAGACTTGAACTCAGGGCCTGGGCATTGTCCCTGAGCTCTTTATTCAAGGCTAGTGCTCTACCACTTTGAGCCACAGTTCCACTTCCAGTTTTCTGATGGTTAATTAAAGATAAGAGCAGGATTATAGGCATGAGCCATCAGTGCCTACACAAAAAAACAGTGCCATTACTCATCTGGGCAAGTCTGAGGGCTCTGATCCTTCCAGAGTCTGCCCACTGCCTGGGGGGCTGCCTCCAGCCATCCAACACTGGGTCTTTCTGTGTATCTATGGCCATGCTGCACGTTCCAGCATGCTATCCATTAGGGCCACCACTGGCATTCCAAAGAAGGATCCATTTCACAGGTAAAGAAACTGAAGTTAGCAGAGTGACTCACACCTGTAACTCTAGCTACTGAGGAGGCTGAGGTCTGAGGATCGGGATTCAAAGCCCACCCAGGAAGAGAAATCCAAGAGACTCTCATCTCCAATTAATCGTCAGAAAGCTGGAGTGGAGCTGTGGTAGAACACCAGCCTTGAGCAAAAAAAGCTCAAGGATCTGAGTTCATGCCTAGGATGGTGAAAGAAAGATAGAAAGAAGGAAAGAAGGGAGAAAGAAAGAAAGAAGAGAAAAGAAAGAAAGAAAAAAGAGAGGGAGGCAGGGAAGGAGGGAAAAAGAGAGAAGGAAGGAATGAAGGAAAGAAAGAAGGAAGGAAGGAAAGAAGGAAGGAAGGAATTTTAAAAAGACAAAGATAAAAGGGAAAGGAAAGTGAGAGCAGGAAAGGGGAGAGGAGGGGAAAAAAGAAGGAAGAGAAGGGGAGGGAGGGAAAAGAGAGGAAAGGGGAGGAAGTAGAGAGGAAGAAGAGCCAAGGCCCATGGGTTCCTGAAGCGGATTCCAGACATTGCCACCTCCTCAGTAGCTCCCTTCCATTACACAAATTCTTTCTCTGAAAAGCATGGTGGGCTATAATTAGAATAATGCTCTCCAGATTACATTCACAAATGTAATTACATACATGTTTAGAGCTAAAGGCCACTGGCCCTCTGGGAAATTCAATCTTGCCCCCAGGAGTGGGGGGGGGGAGGTGCCCAGCACCAGGTGGGGTGGGGGAGGGGAGGCGCCCGGCACCTGCTGGGAGCTGGGGATTTCTAGACTTCTCTCTGAGCTGGGGATTTCTAGACTTCTCTCTGCTGCCACCAGAGCCCAGAAAGTGTTAAAGGTGACTGCCAATCCTTCTTCTCTCAGCCAGTCTTGAGTGTCAACAAACAGTGAACACACTAAGAAAGAGAGGGATGTGGCTGGGATCCAATAGCTATTTCTTGCTTGTTTCGTGGAAGTCCAGTGGGTCACACTGATGGCTCTGAGCATCAGCCATCCTGGAATTTTTATTTTTTATTTTTTTACTTTTTGGTCCATGGTGGGGCTTGAACTCAGGGCCTGGGTGTTATCTTTGAACTCTTTTGCTCAAGGCTAGCTCTCTACCACTTTGAGCCACAACACCACTTCCAGTTTGCTGGTTGCTCATTGGAGATAAGAATCTCACGGCCTTTCCTGCCCAGGCTGACTTTGAACTGAGATCCTCAGATATCAGCCTCCTGGGTAACTAGAATTACAGGTGTGAGCCACCAGCGTCTGGCATGAGCTGTTTTTTGTTTTTGTTTTTAAGATGATAAAAAAGAAAGCTACTTAGTTTTCAAACCGTTGCCTATTTAAAGAGGTAATATTCCCTCTGCCACAAGTTATTACCCATATTTTTTTTCTTTCTTAGAGCCCAAGGTGATAGAAAACTGACTACAATAAAGAATACTTCAAAGGACAAATTCCAGCCCAGCACCAGTTGTTCATGCTTATCATCCCAGCAGCTAGTTAAGAGACAGAGGTAACAATGCTCGATAGGAAATGTACTGATGTAACTGTAACCCCTCTGCACAGTACTTTTACAATAAAATGGAGACAGGGATCTGGGGATCATGGTTCAAAGCTAGCCCAAGCAGGAAAATCTATGAGACTCTTACCTCCAATGAACCACCAGAAAACTGGAAGTGGAGCTGTGGCCCAAAATGGTAGAGCACTAACCTTGAGCAAAACAGCTCAGGGACACAGCCCAGGTCCAGAGTTCAAGTCCCATGACTAAACCAAAAGAATAAAACAAAAGGTCCACAGGAAGTTCGGTCTGCTTTGGAGTCCTGATCAGCCAGTCCACCCTGCTGCAGATTTCAGTCCACATACTTCCACACAATACCTGGCTACTTTAATCACTTTTAGCTTGTAGATTTGCCTCCTCACTATTTTTGTATATGTGCCAGTCCTGGGCACTGGCATAAACCAGGGGTGCCCAGCTAATGGGGTTTTTTATAACCCACTTTTTCCTTCATCTTGGAGACTCTCAAAACTATAGCATCAAGGTAAAGAGAGATTGTTCAGAAGTTCACCCCTTGTATGCATTTCTCTCTTTCTTTCTCTTTTTTCTTTTTCTTTTTGTCAGTCATAGGGCTTGAACCCAGGGCCTGGGCACTGTCCCTGAGCTGTTTTGCTCAAGGCTAGTGCTCCACCACTTTGAGTCACAGCTCCACTTGCAGTTTTTTGAGTCGTTAATTGGAGATAAGTCTTATGGACTTTCCTGCCTTGGCTGGCTCCAAACGAAGATCCTCAGATCTCAGCCTCCTCCGTAGCTAGGATTACAGGTGTGAGCCACCAGTATCTAACTCTTGTATGAATGTAATTTCAGGTTTCTCAGGATGACTGAATTTCAAGCAAAATTTGGCAGATTTGGGTTGTTGTTTTTTTCTTGTCCTAGACTGAGACTCGAACTCAGTATCTGATGCTCTTTGCTCATTGGCTGGGTCTCTAATGTAAGGTCCATTCTGGGAAGGTGAGGCAGACTCCTCTCTCTCTTGGCTAAGTCTCCACCCAGCACCTGCATCACCGAGGTAACTGGCACACCTGGAGGCAGTCACCTCCCCCCCTCCCCCTCCCCCAAGGTCACATCCTGGGCCAGGCCTGGTCAAGCCTCCCTTCGGACTGTGGGAGGGTCCCAGGCTCCAGGCTCGAGGTCACATCTGCGGGGGCAGGGATTGCCAAACCTTCCCTCACCTGGCCATACCCTCTCCCTGCCCATTCCCTAGTTAAGACCAGGCAAAAACACCCCCCCACACACACCTCCCTTTTCTGCCATGTGCATCTCCACCATGAAAAGTGGGGCAGGCAGTTTGAAATAATAGAACTTCTCTCTCCTGCTTGAATACAGAGTGCTGTTCTCATTCCTCCGCTACCTACTTTAATTTACCTTACATCTACCACCTGAGCCACGCCTCCAGCCCCTTGGCTTTAACACAGTACATGTGAAAGCTGTCTGTGTCACCCAGTGACTTCGTTCCATGGATCTGAGCAGATTCTGGATTTGGGGTACGGCGGGGCCGGGGTGGGATGCGGGGGGGGGGCCTGGAGTGACTGTCACTGACTTTAAACAGTGCGTTCTCAAGTTCAGAGGCGAACATGGGCGTCCCTCACCTTTCCTCCCCTGGGCTACTTCACGTTCCCTAACGTTTCTCAGTCACTCATAATAATTGGCAATTCTGTAAGTAATGATTTACAGTGCAAAGAGGAGGAGGGAGGAAGAGAGGCAGAGAGGAGGGAGCTGAGGGGGGAGGGAGGGAAGGAAGAAAGGAAGGAAAGAAGAAGGAGTGTGGGTCTCTGGGTACAATGCCACCTGCAAAATCCAACCAAGGCTCAGCCCAGCGTTGTATCCAGGCGCCGGCTGCCCCCACCCTCTCCCCAATCCCCAGTTGCAGGGAAGAGAGGATCCTGTTCCCCCATTTTACCATTAGAGAACCTGAGGCTGAGGAGGGGGGATGACTTACTCAAGGTCACAGTTTGCCGACTCCAGGTCCCCAGTGCTCTCTCCTCTTACCCTGTAACATGATGGCACCTATTCCAGTTTTCCTCCAAAACAAATTGTCACACACACACACATACACACACACACACACACACACACACACAAATCAGGAGCAAGAGATAAGAAGATCCCATGTCAAAAAAAAAATTAGAGCAGCAGCAAAGCAGCAATTTGCAGAAATGTTCAGCTTTCCCCCAAGTATTTCCAAGGTGCTTCATTTCTCTAAAACAGCACTGGCGCCTCATTGTGCGCAAATCTTGCTTGAAGTCCCACATCAGATCACTTCTGATGGCTTCAAGAGCTCTGTATCGATGGCTGATGTTAATATTTTGTGAGACCGGCTTAGTAGAGCAAAAGCCAAATCAATACCATCTGTCTCCAAGAAAATGTCTGACATCCCAAGCATCGCAGCGGCCTGGCACAAGCAGATGTGAGAGCCACAGGCGGCACAGATGCCCAGAGAGAGGGGGCGGGGAAAGGAGCTATTTTAAGCCAGATTTCCCTCTCTGTCTGTTAAACAAAACAGACTTGCTAGTGGTAGCGAACACCTTTAATTCCAGCTACTCAGGAGACTGAGAGCTGGAAGATCGTGGATCTAAGGCAGCCTGGAGAAGGAAAGTCTGTGCTACTCTTTTCTTCCATGAACCAGCAAAAAGCCAGAAGTGGAGTTGTGGCTCAAATGGTAGAGCACCAACTTTGGGCACACAAAAAATTGAACCCTTTCTGGATGATTTTTTTTTGTTGGTCGTGGGGGCTTGAACTCTGGGCTTGGGCACTGTCCCTGCGCTCTTCAGCTCAAGATGAGTGCTCTACCACTTGAGCCACAGCACCACTTCTGGTTTTCTGGTGGTTAATTGGAGATAAGAGTCTCACGGACTTTCCTGCCCGGGCTGGCTTTGAACCTCATCCTTAGATCTCAGCCTCCTGAGTAGCTAGGATTACAGGAGTGAGCCATCGGTGCCCGGCATTGATTGCTTCTTCTTCTTTAAACACCCTCAGCCCAAACTCAGATTTAGAATACAATGGTGCATACTTGACAGCAGGACAGCATATGATCAGATCGCAAGGGGAACTTACTGAGAAAGAAATATGAAGGTCAAGAAGAAGCTAATCCTTGAGGCTGGTCATAAATGTACAAGGATCACCTAGCACTCCCGAAGTGAAGCCTCGTAAGATAGCATGCAAAGATGCCTGAAGACCAAGATTCTTAGAAAAATGGGCTGTTGGCCTGATGCCAGGGGCCCACTCCTATCATCCTAGCTACTCAAGAGGCTGAGCTCCAGAGGATACTGGTTCAAAGCCAGCTTGGACAGGAAAGTTCAGGAGACTCTTATCTCCACTGAACCACCAAGGAGCCAGAATTGGAACTGTGGCTCAAATGATAAAGCACCAGCCTTGACCAAAAGATGCTCAGGGATGGCACCCAGGCCCTGAGTTCAAACTGAGCTGCAGTGGGCAGGGGGGCGGGGGGGAGGGAGTGTTTGTAGTTTGTCCACTGGGAGTCTCTGAGGGCTGGGGGTGGCACATGCAGGGGTCCTGGGGCTTGAACTCAGGACCTGGGTGCTGTCTCTGAGCTTTATTGCTCAAGGCTAGCACCCTACCACTTGATCCACAACTCCACTTCCAGGCTGGCATTAAGATGTGATCCTCCAGATCTCAGCCTCCTGAATAGCTAGAATGACAAGTGTGAACCACCAGTGAGTGCCCAGCTAGCTTCATTATCTTGATTGGAATGGAGATGTCCTTTGAAAACTTTAATAACCATGACTTCCATTAAATGGTTGGATTGGAGCAGGTCTAGAGGGCCTGCCAGCGTGTCTGTGACCAATGTTAGTTATTTTGTAGTTTTATTCTGTTTGTGCCAGTACTAGGACTTAAACTCAGGGCCTGGGTGCTGTACCTTAGCTTTTTCCACTCAAGGTGGGCCCTCTACCACTTGAGCCATACATCTACGTCTGAATTTTTACTGGTTCATTGGAGATAAGAGCCTCACAAGACTTTCCTGCCCAGGCTGGCTTCAAACCTTGATCCTCCAGATCTCAGCCTCCTGAGTAGCTAGGATGATTGGCATGAGCCACCAGCCCCCAGCTTCCAGTTTCCTTCATTGAAGTTAGCACTATCTCATTTCATGGGATTTGGGTTGCTTCCCCTTCAGGTATGTAAGACCATGCATAAACACAAGACAGGGGCTCAATGCATGGCTGTCATCTGAATAAAGAAAACAGCTTTCCAGGCAGAGAAACAGTAGCTGATACAAGAGATTCAGGGCAGCCCAATGCCCACTAAGGCTCCAGGCAGACCTTGGAGTGGTCTTGCAGGTGGGTTCGGGGTGGCCAGCTGTGAGGCCTTGGACACTTCTACAAGTAGAACACCATCAGAGCGCCTGCCTCTTGCTGTTTGCTGAACCTGCTGTGGCCGTGTTTGCAGAGCACTTTGCAGCTTGAATCCCACACAAACCCAGTGTCTGTAGGCTATAGTTATTCGTGAGAGTTATGGGTCAGAACACAGAGCCAGCTAATAAGCAAGATGAGGCTGGACAGCTGGGCACCAGACGGCCCGGCACCCCGGAAAGACAAAAATACCCACACCACTGAGGAACTTCAATGGGATGACCCAGGCATCAGCCAGCACTGTCCTCCTGTCCCCTGTGGACCACTCTATAGAACCCGGGGACTCCACTTGGGGAGGACAGCTCCAGGTTTGCACCCCTGAGCACAAAAAGACCAACGAGGCCAGACACTGGTAGCTACTCAGGAGGCTGAGATCTGGAGGATCACAGTTCAAAGCCAGCCTAAGCAGGAAAGTCCATGAGCCTCTCATCTCCAAAAAGCCACAAGTGGAGATATGGCTCAAGTGGCAGAAAGAAAGAAAAAAAAAAAAGCTCAGGAACAGTGCCCAGGCCCTGAGTTCAAGTCCCGGGACTGGCACACACACACACACTCACACACACACACACAACACCAATGAGAAAGGACCCAAGACCAAACTGCAGCAAGTCCTTCTGCAATGGGGTATGAGAGAAAGCAGGGGGACCCAGGCCATGGGCTCCCCAAGAAGCTCAAGCTCAGCTTCACAGACCCATGCGCCCCACCCCCTGCAGCTCTTGGGTTCCCCCGCCAAGTCCCCTCTGTGAGCACCAAGCCCCCAGGACACAGCGGGGATTGTGCAGGCAGCCGTGGGCACCGAGCCACAGCTGAGCCCACAAGGCCCGGCTGTGCCAGGGACAAGTGCTCAGCTTTCTTCTCACATGAAAGCAGGACCTGTGTCCCCCAGGGGAGGGGGAGGAAGAGGGGCCAGCCAGGCCAGCCCTGCTCAGGAGTCTGCCAAAGCCTTGGGGCAGCCAGGTCAGGCTGACTCGCTTCATCTGGACACCTGCCACACCGGGGCTGGGCCTAAGAGCTGAGAGTCCGGTTCTGCCTCCCACCCACTGCCCGCCTCGTGACCGGGGCCAGTCCTGCCGCGGGAGGTGGAGAGCTTGGCTCCTCAGTCCACACAGAGGCGAAGCTTGAAGAAAAGGATAAAGGCTGGGCTTCAGTGGCTCAGGTCTATCATCCTAGCTGCATAGAAGGCTGAGCGCAGAGGATCACCATTCAGAGCCAGACCACGCAGGAAAATCTGTGAGACTTTTATCTCCAGAAAACTGAGTGTAGAGCTGCAGCTCGAAGTGGTAGAGCGCTAGCCTTGAGCAGAAAAGTTCAGGGACAGCATCCAGGCTCTGAGTTCAAGTCTCATGATGAAAGATGAAAGAAAGGAAGAAAGAAAGAGAGAGAGAAAGAAAGAGAGAGAGAGAAAGAAAGAAAGAGAGAGAAGAGAGGAAAGAGGGAAGGAAGGAAGGGAGGGGAGAAGAAAGAGAGCAAAGAGGGAAGGAAGGAAGGGAGGGGAGAAGAAAGAGAGCAAAGAGGGAAGAAAGGAAGGGAGGGAGGGAGGGAGGGAAGGAAAAGGCCACTTTCTAGAAAGACCCTAGAAGGAAAAACAAAAAAAGGCCTCAGACAGGCACCAGTGGCTCATGACTGTCATCCTAGCTACTCAGAAGGCTGAGGTCTGAGGATTGCGGTTCAAAGCCAGCCTAGGTAGGAAAATCCATGAGACTCTTTTCTCCAATAAGCCAGCAAAAAGCCGGAAGTACAGATGTTGTTCAAGTGGTAGGATGCCAGCCTTGGTGACAAAGCTAAGGTATAGTACCCAGGCTCTGAGTTCAAGCCCCAATAGTGGCACAAAGAGAGAGAGAGAAGTGGGGGGACAAGGGAGAAAGAGGGGAAGGAGGGAAGGAGGAGACTCAGCAGGAGAAGGGTTCAGGCAGGGACTACGGACCCCCAGCTGCCCTGGTCTATAAAACAAGATAAGCACTCATTGTGTGACTGCTACCCAGGGAGCCAGGGAAACACCAAGGCGTGGGGTGGGGGGAAGGAAGGGGGTGTAATCCTATGTTCAAAGGCTGGTGCTCTACCACTTGAGCCACAGCTCTACTTCCGTAGTTTGTCGGGTCAACCAGAGCGAAGAGTCTCAGGGATTTTCCTCTCTAAGCTGGCTTCCGATGGTGATCCTCAGGTCTCAGCCTCCTGAGTAGCTGGGATGTCAGCCAGCGGCTGATGGAGACGATTCTGAGACAGTGCGCTGGAAGTCATTAGCTTCTCGTTTTAATTTAACAAGCCCAATTTTATAAATCCGCGTGCATTTTCCCAGGCTATTATTCCTAATTATGCATTTACATCAATTCACATTATGCGGTTGATGAAATGTTAATACTAAAGGCAATTTCTGCTGACGGGTGGCCCAGGGAATAGCTTTTCTTCACATTACGAGTCAATATTTTTGGAAATAATTACCCGTTGTTCAGCAGCGTCCGCACTGACTAACCCAGTGCTGTGTTCCCACAGCCCTGACTCAAGACGCTAGGAAAAGAAACACTTGAGCAGTGCTGAAGGACCGGGAGATCCCAAGCTCACTTCGACGGAGGGGGGCTAGTGGCAGCCTTGCCGCTGACTGCCCCAGGCTTCACTCAGATCTGCAAAGGCCCATTCCTGTGTGTTCCATGTGATCAAATGGCCAAAGAGCTCGGCTATTTGCGAGATAAAAATAAAAGTAAATGCCAGGCTGGGAAGGTGGCTCAGTGGTAGAGTGCTTGCATGGCATGTATGAAGCCCTGGGTTCGATTTCTCAGTATCACAGACACAGACGAAAAAGAAAGAAAGCCACAGTGGCTCTTGGCTCAAGTGGTAGAGTGCTAGCCTTGAGTAAAAGAAGCTCAGGGACAGTGCTCAGGCCCTGAGTGCCAACCCCAGGACGGGCAAAAAAGAAAAAGTAAATGCCGATGCTGGTGGGTCATGCCTGTAATCTCAGCTACTCAGGAGGTTTGAGCAGATGATCGAGGTTCAAAGCCAGACCTGGGCAGGAAAGTCTGAAAGTTTTATGTCTAGCTAAAAGCTGAAGAGTGGAGCTGTGGCTCAAGTGATAGAAAATGCCAGCCTTAAGCAGAAAAAAACTCAGGGGCAGTGCCCAGATTCTGAGTTCAAGTCCCAGTGCAAAAGTGAAAGAGAGAGAGGGAGGAAAAAAGGAAGGGAAGGAGGAGAAAAGACAGAATGAATGAATGCAAGAAAGACAAAGAGAAAGAAGAAAAATAGAGAAAACAGAGAAGGAAGGAGGGAGGGAGGGGAAAAGGACAGAGACAGATGGAAAGAGAAAAAGAAAGAGAAAGGAAGGAAGGAAGAAAAGGAAGAGAGGAGGAAGAGAGAGGAGGAAGAGAGAGGAGAAAGAGAGAGGAGGAGGGAGGGAGAAAAAAGAGAAAAAGAAAAAAGAGAGGGAAGGAAAGAGGGAGGGAGGAAGACAGAGAAAGAAAGAGAAAAAAAGGACAAAAGAGAAGAATAATGATGGGAGGGAGGGAAAGAGGAGAAAGGGCGAAGGAGGCAGACAGGCTGGGCCGTTCCCTGGCTGTCTCCTGTCTCCTGCTCTCTAACCTCCACAGAGAGGCTCATGGGAACCAGGCTCCAGGCCAGAAATCCCAAAGTGCCATGCACACACACACACACACACACACACACACACACACACACACACACACTGTTTAAACACCTTCACACACACCATCTTGTACCTGGGCCTAGAGCCAGGGAGACAGGTACAGTTCAAGCTCTAACCCCTTGTCAAGTCTTCAGGCTGTGCCTAGATGCACATCCCTGGCCTCACTTCCCTAGGACATACCTGGCTGGACCCTGTCACTCATTCCTGCCCAGCTCTCCCTCCCTTGGCCATCCTGGTCCCTTCAAGTGGGCTCTGAAGGGCCCATGGCCTCCCTGAACCCTGATATCACAGTGCAGCCCAGAGGTGCAGTGTGAGCCAGCTGCTTCCGGTCAAGGCTGAGAGCCCTGGTCAGCCTCTTGGTCAAGGTCAGTCTGAGTCTCCCCCCAGATTCCCTAGCAACATAGCAGGCCCTCCCTGACATCTCGTCAAACTGGGCCGAGTCCCTGGATTCCATCTCTCTAAAGTTACATGGGATCCACTCAAAAGTCAGCCAAACTTGCCCAGTGCCTTCAGAAAAACTCAGTTGTTAGTTGTGTGTGTGTGTGTGTGAGAGAGAGAGAGAGAGAGAGAGAGAGAGAACTGAAAACTGAACTCAGAGCCTCACGCTCTCACTTGGCTTTTACCACTTGAGTTATATGTCCACCTCCATTTCCAGCTTTTTGCTGGTTCATTGGAAATGAGAGTCACCTGGGCTTTCCTACTATGGCTGGCTTTGAACTTCAATCCTCCAGATTCCAGCCTCCTGAGTAGCTAGGATGACAGTTAAAAAATCAAGTTACGGGGGAAGGCTGGGAAGGGATGGGAAGGGGAAACAAAGGAGGCTACAATGCTTGATAAGAAATGTACTCATTATCTTGCCCATGTATTGTAACCCCTCTGTACAGTATTTTCACAATAAATATAAAAAAAATCAAGTTAAACCTCTGTGTGTGTGTGTGCATAAGTGCGCGTGTGAGTGTGAGTGTGTTCAGGGCCTGGGCACTCTCTCAGCTTGTTTCCCCTAGGCTGACACTCACCACTTGAGCCACACCTCCACCTCCAGTTTCTGACTGGTTCACTGGAGTCTCATGGGCTTTCCTGCCTGGGCTGGCCTCAAAGCATGCTCCTCAGATCTCAGCCTCTGGCGTAACCAGGATGACAGGTGTCTGTCAGGGCACCCAGCTTTCAGTCAGATCTGAAACGTCCAAACCAGTTTGCAGATAAAATCCCAGGCCTTATGTGGCTACAAATGCCAAATTTAACCATGCAGGTGCCTTGATCCACCATTCCCCCACAAAGCACAACCGTGTGTCCTTTTGAACCTGCGCTGGGGAAAGCATGCTGGCCTCCAGAGGTAGCATGTAGGGGCCTCACCAGCCCCAGCTCCCCTGGCAGAGTGACTTTTCATCAACTTCAGATGGAAACACCATCTCTGGATCAGCCTTGATTGGATCAAATCCCATCAGAAAATGGGGGGGGGCAATAAAACCTCCAGAAGTGATATTAAACCACTGACATTTCACAGACTGAATGGAGCTGGCAGGTGCCAGTCCATCGGCGGGGAGGAGGGGCGGCGCTCGCTCTACAGTGGGGGAGGGGAAGTCAAGCATGAAGGTCACGACAATACCAGCAAAGCCCCTTTCAGGCCTGTGCGTCCGCAGGAAGAGAAGCAAAAGCTAATCTGGCCAGGCAGGCTGTTCAGACAGCAAAGAAGACCCTATTCAATCATACCAACCATCCTAGCTGTGATGGTCATTCGTCTATGCCTATTCTAATAGGTAAATGAGAATTGGACAGCTCAGACCTAACAAGACTTAAGCTCCAGGAGATATTCAATCTGGAGAATGGGACACAATTGCATAAATGACCTGCTGTCCACTGAGTACCTGGCCTATGGCTAGGCCAGGGGGTCTACGTGGGGCTTGAACTCAGGGCCTGGGTGCTGCCCCTCAGTTTCTTTTTTTTTTTCACTCAGGAATGGAGCTCTACCACTTGAGCCATACCTCCATTTCTGGCTTTTGGGTGGTTCATTGGAGATAACAGTCTCATAGACTTTCCTGCCTAGGCTGGCTTTGAACCTTAATTCTCAGATGTCAGCCTCCTACATAGGATGATAGGAGTGAGCCACTGACACCTGGCAAACTCCGGTTATACTGTTATTCCTTATTAGAAAGACTACTGTTCTATATTATATTTTTTGGGGAGGGAAAGGGCATGGGGCTTGAACTCTGGGCCTGGGCGTTGTCCCTCAGCTCTTCAGCTCAAGGCTAGCGCTCTACCACTTGAGCCATAGCGTCACTTCCGTTTTCTGGTGGTTAATTGGAGACGAGAGTCTCAAGGACTTTCCTGCCCAAGCTGGCTCTGAACCATGATCATCAGATCTTAGCCTTCTGAGTAGTTAGGATTATAGCCGTGAGCCACTGATGCCCAGCCACTGTTCTATATTATTTTTTTAAGCCCTGGAAATGTTTAAAATATCTAGTTTCACAATCTCTTTTGACTATAACCCAGAAATGGAATCATTATTATGGGGTTTCTTTGAATTTATTTATCAACCTTAAGTAGTTGTACAAAGGGGTTTTAATTCATCACATCAGTATATGAGTACAATGCATCCTGACCAGTGTCAGCCCTTCGATCCTTCTCCCCATCTCTCCCAACCCCACCCCTCCCCTCAAGTTACCCGCTTCCACTTCCACATTTGCACATTGAATATTATTACTACACTTGCCCACCCTTTTCTTTTTCTTTTGGTGCCCGTCCTGGGGCTTGAACTCAGGGCCCGGGCACTGTTCCTGAGCTCTTTTTTGCCCAAGGCCAATGCTCCACCACTTGAGTCACAGCTCTACTTCCAGCCTCTTTGTTAGTTGGAGAAAAGAGTATCACAGACTTTCCTGCCATGAGCTGACTTTGAACTGTGATGCCCAGATCTCATGAGCCACTGTGTCCAGCTACTGCCTACCCTTTCCTTTCTACATTCATCTACTCCCCCAGCTTGGCCTCAAACACCCCTCCAGCCACACGTGTTCCAGCTTCCTGGCATTCATTTTATTAGACCGTAAGTTGTCCATCAGAATGTCCCCTGCATGTACCATGCTTCAGTTAATATGCTTGTACACACGTGCATACAGCCCTGTCTATTTTTACATATACATTTATAAATTAGATCTGACTTCCACATATGCAAGAAAGCATCCTTTGTCTCTCTGAGCCTGACTTCCTCCACTGAATATAATTTTTTTCCAGGCTCAAGTATTTCTGTGCAAATGACATTTTATTCTTCCTTATGGATGGTTAAAATTCCATTGTGTGCATGCATGCATGTGCGTGTGCATGTGTGCGTGTGCATGCGTGCATGCGTGTTGCATGCGTGCATGTGTGTGCATGCATGCGTGTGCATGCGTGCATGTGCGTGTGCATGCGTGTATGTGTGTGTGCATGCATGTACATACGTGTCACATTTTCTTGATGCATTCATCCATTGTGGGGCATCCAGGCCATTTCCACAACTTGGCAATGGTGAACAGAGGCCACATTGAACATGGCTGTGCAAGTGTCCTGACTTGTCATCTTTTATGTGCCCAACAGTGGAATCACTGGATCATAGGATAGTTCTAGTCACAGACCTACATATACCCAGGGCACAAGCCCTACGCTGGTCCCAGAGGGGAAAACTCTGTCCAGGAAGCTGCTCCAGATAGGACCAAATCTCACCCCTTTCCCTTCCTCCTATGCCCACACCAATTGCAGACATCATTAATCAACCTCAACCCTTTCCAACACAGATCCTCAGTGAGTCATCTCCCCATCATGAAAACTAAACTGATGGATGACATTTGCTCTGGGCCTTCCTGGAATGACAGCGTCAAGATATATATGATGGCCACTGTGGGTCTGGGGACAAAGAACAGAGACAGAGAGGAAAGATCAAGAGAAAAGATTCTCAGAAGAAGTCTAGAAACCAGGTATCAGTGGCTCATGCCTGGAATCCTAGCTTACTCAGAAGACTGAGATATGAGGGTCATGGTTCAAAGTCAGCCTGGACAGGAAAGTCCATGAGACTCTTTATCTCCAATGAACTGCCCAAAAATGCCAGAAGTGGAGCTGTGGCTTAAGTGGTAGAGTACTAGCCTTGAGCAAAAAAGCTCAGAGACAATATGCAGGCCCTGAGTTCAAGCCCCAGGACTGACACATAGAGAAAGAAGGAAGGAAGGAAGGAAGGAATGAGGGAGGGAGGGAGGGAGGGAAGGAAGGAAGTCAGGCAGGCATGCATGCATGTGGGAAGAATAGCAGTGTTTATGCAGCCAATCTCTACCTCTTCATTCTTCATAACATGAAAGCAAGTTTTTGGTTAGTATACAGTCTGTCCTCTACTAAATTACACTAATAGGTGGAGTAGGAAATAAAACCCTGAGTGTATTGAGAATATTAAAAAAAAATAAAGACATTAACTCTCCTTGGGTCTGTAAAATTTATTTTCATATATGACTAAATATCACATATACACAAGAGGTTGTGATGAGATCCACAAGAGAGATTCTCCGCTCGACTGGTCACCCCAGGTTCTAATTTCTGTGTTCTCTCTGTAACCGCCCCCCCCCGCCATACCCAGAGTCGAGGGCAGCTAGGCAATGGCAGGAAGTACCCAATCTGACACCTTCCTAACACCCAGGCCAGCTAGGTGCCAGCTTCATGGTGTGGACCTGCTGTTCCCATCTGAGCAAACCCCGCTCTCAGACCCATCCTGCTACTTCATCCCACTGAAGACAACAGCCAGGTTCTGGAAAGTTAATGCAAGTCAGAATCTGAACCCAGAGCTGTGGGTGCCACTCCATTTCACTCTGCTTTGCTTTGTGTTGCTTTTTTTTTGGGGGGGGAGGCTGGTCCTAGGGCGATATCCCTAAAACCTACATGTGCACATGGCTGGCCTCAGAGAGGAAACTGAGGGCCTGGGCAATGTCCCTAAGTGTTTTGTGCTCAAAGCTGATGCTTTATCACTTGAACCACAGCGCCACTTCTGGTTTTTTGGTGGTTCATTGGAGACAAGAGTCTCAGGGACTTTCCTGCCCGGGGTTGGCTTCAAACAATGATTCTTAGATCTCAGCCTCCTGAGTAGGTAGGAAGACATGTGTGAGGCACCAATGCCCGGCTGGCTGGACATGATATTTCTTGAGATCTGTAATCAAGTGCCAGAGGAGGGGGAAGAGGAGGCTGAGAACTGAGGGTTTTCTAGGAGAGGAGTCCAGCCAGAGAGGGATCCATGGCAGCGGTCCTGCTCTGTGCCTGGCTCATAAATCAAACTTTGAATAGACCTGCCAGGTCCCCTGCTCCCACTTTACCCCTACTACAGGTCACCAGGGTCCCCAAGTTCAGAGCAATAGCCTGTTTCGTATGGTCCTCAATTCTACCCATGATTCTGTCTTCCTGGGCATTTCTCACCATCCCGGTCCTGACTGGGATCAACCCTCTCCATTCCACAGACTCTGCTACATGTTCGAGATTTTTTGTTTGTTTGTTTGTCTATTGTGGGGCTTGAACTCAGGGCTTGGGCGCTATCCCTCAGCTCTTCAGCTCAAGGCAAGAGCTCTACCACTTGAGCCACAGTGCCACTTGTGGTTTTCTACTGGTTTACTAGAGATAAGAGTCTCACAGACTTTCCTGCCCCAGCTGGCTTCGAATCTCGATCCTCAGATCTCAGCCTCCTGAGTACCTAGGACTACAGGCGAGAGCCACGGACACCAGGCTTAAAGCAGGAACTTCCAAGCAACACACTTTGATTTAAAAAAAAAAAAAAAAGACAGTTTTTCTCACAGATCGGATCAAGTTCTCAGTAGAAATGGCTGAAGAAAGGTTGGGTGTGTGTTTCCAAGTTTTTCTCTCTTCATGGCTCTCCTCTAGTCTGTCTCTGAGTCCAAGCAATCTTATGTGACAAACAAAAAGCCTCAGGCGTTAGACCAGGAGCACTGACAGGCCAGACCTGAGGACTCCTGACAGCTGCGGCCCTTTCCCTCAGTTATCTGAGCCCAGACTGAGTGCCCAGGGCCTTGGGGCTAGTGGGCAGGGAGGTGCCGCTTCTGTCTCCATGCCTGGTTGTTCTGTGACCAGAATTTGACATTCCCCATTGGTGCGAAGTTGCGATACAAGAAGGCAAAATTGAGAGCCTTTTGCTTGACTTCCCCTAGGTTCTGGAACTTTCCATCTCCTTTCCCTCAAGATCCATCCCCAGAAGTTTCTGTATAGCCAAACAGACCAGACCCCTCTGCTCCCACACTTCACTCACACTATGTCTTCTTGAGACTCTACTCAAAACTGTATCTCCACCTTCTCCCCGACCTATAGCTCACAGCTCTAATCCTAGCTACTCAAGAGAATAAGAAGGGAGGATCACAGTTCAAAGCCAGCCCAGGCAGACAAATCCAAGAGACTCTTATCTCCAATTAACTACTCTGAAAAAGCCAGAAATGTTGCTGTGGCTAAAGTGGTAGAGCACTAGTTTTGTACAAAACAAAAACGCTCAGGGACAGGGCTCAGGCTCAGAGTTCAAGCCCAAAAGCAAAAACAAAACAACCAGCAAAGGAAAGAAAAAGGAAAGAAAGAAAGAAAGGAAGGAAGGAAGGAAGGAAGGAAGGAAGGAAGCAAGCAAGCAAGCAAGCAAGCAAGCTAAGGGACAGAACCCTGAGTTCAAACCTTAATACCAGCACCCAAAAAAAAAAAAAAATCCTCTGACATTGATGGCAAATGAATGGCGAAATTGGCCAAAAATAAAAGTCCCATAAATCTGCTATTTTGCCCTAAGCTGTCTGGTATGCGGAGTGCCAGAGTTATTGATAGAAAAGCTTATGGATGGGCTGCGTCTTAAAATCAAAATACATTACCCAAAATCAATGCTGCTTGCTGTACACAGTACAGAGAGGACAGGAAAGGTCAGGCAAAACACAAACATCGAAACCCCAACTCTGAGAAGAGTTGAACAGTAAAATAATAACTTTACGAGTGAGCTCGAGAAACAAGAACTCTTAGTAAAACTGAGACCTGTTAGTAAAGGAATTGTTTGCCAGCAGCTGGACAGGCATTGAGATTATTTGTTAATTGTTTTTGTTTTGTTGTTGTGCTATGTAACTGAGGCTTGAACTTCATGCTCTTGCTTGGCTTTTGTGTTCTACCCTTTGTGCCCCATCACCACTTCTAGCTTTTGGCTGGTTCTCTGGAGATAAAAGTCTCAGGGATTTGTCTGCCTGGGCTGGCTTCTAATCACGATCCTCTCTCTGATCTCAGCCTTCGGAGTAGGTAGGATTACTGGTGTGAACTGCCAGCCCCACTGACAGTTACTGAGCAGAAGAATAATTTGGTTTCTAAGAAATCTCATCTTCTGCTGTAAAATGCCCCCCCATCTCTGTTTCTCTCACACACAGGGACAGGTGATCACTAAGAGCCCCCACACTTTGGGCTTTGTGCTCTCCCCCATCAGACCCCTGTGTGGAGCTGCCCATGGTAACTCACACCTGTAATCCTGAGATCTGAGGATCACAGCTTGCAGGCAGCCTAGGTAGTCAGTAGTAGAGCACCAGCCTTGAGTGAAAGAGCTTCGGACAGTGCCCCGGTTCGGAGTGCCAGATGCTGCCTCTCCTCCCGGTCCTGCGTCAGTATAGCATGATGTAAGTCTGCCCCCTCCCTTCAGCGGCGGAGGACAGCAAGCCAGCCGCGAGTCTTCCATCTGTGGGTGCCCAACCGTGGCTAAGGACACGGTAACGGGCAGGGAAACGCTGGTCAGTGGCCAGGGAACCACCGCCAGAGCGGCCCCGCGCGCAGGAAGCCTGGGAGGAGGCCCAGGGAGGAGGGGTCACCCTCGGCCTCCCCTACCCTGCCGGGGTACCACTGGCAGGGGTGGGAAATGACCCCATAGAGAACCTGACACCTGACACAGACGGGAGGGAGGGAGGGAAGAAGGAAGGAAGGAAGGAAGGAAGGGAGGGAGGGAGGAAGGAAGGAAGGGAGGGAGGGAGGGAGGATAGGAGGGAGGGAGGGAGGAAGGGAGGGAGGGGAGGGGGAAAAGAGGAGGGGAAGGAAAGTAAGAGGAGGGAGGTGAAGGAGGAGGAGAGGGAAAGGGAGGGAAAAGGAAGAGAAGAGGTAGAGGAGAAAACGGGGAGGGAAGGGGAGAGAAGGGAGGGGATGAGGGGAAGGGGAGGGGAAGAGAGGGAAGGGGGAGGGGGAGGGAGAAGGATGAGGGGAAGGGGAGGAGAGAGGAGGAGGGTGAAGAGGAAGGGGGGCAGCCCCCGATGGCCGCCCGGGAGCGCGTCCCCGTGGCCAGCGGTGCCTTGGGGGCTGCTGATTGGCAAAGCCGGCCGAGCCGAGGCGCCGAGTCCCGGGACCCCACTCCAGCCTCGGGTCAGAGCGGAAAGCTGGGGGTCCCAGGCTAAAGTGCCCCCCCGGGGTGGGGGTCCGGGAAGGGGGAGAGCGCGGACCCCGCGAGGCTGCGGGACTCCACTAAAGGACTCCGGCGCTGGGTCCCGACCACACCTCCCTCGTCGGGGGGCGGGGGCGGCCGGCACCCCTCCAGTGTCCGGGCTCCGATCCGGGGAGTGCCACGCACGCCTGGGGACTCGGCCCCCGGCCCCCCGCGCCGCTTGGCCACCTTCGGGGATTCCCCCCCCAAAATGGGGAGCACGTCAGAGGAGGGGGCGGTGAGGGGTCGCAACCCC
>NW_012267308.1:519550-519850 GCF_000151885.1 Dipodomys ordii
CCCGCCCCGGCGCTGGGTCCCCCACGCGGCTGCGCTGGGACCGGGACGCCAGGTCTGCGCACCACGGCTGAGCGCCCACTCGCCTTGCGGAGAGAATCCGGCGGAGAAAAGTCCACGGGGGCGGCGCCAACAGGCGAGCACGACGACCCGGAGGAGCGGGAGCCGGGCCGGGGCCGGTGTGGGGGGGAGGCCGCGGCTCGTCGGCAGCACACACACCCCGAACGGAGCCGCCGCTTCGCGGCTCCCCGGCGCGCGCGCAGCCTCCGTCTCCTCCTTCACCCCGAGATGCTGACGGGTCCC
>NW_012267308.1:520676-522330 GCF_000151885.1 Dipodomys ordii
CCTTATGAATGGTCCCGCCTCTCCCCTCCCTCCCGGCCTCCCTCCCTCTCGCTCTGCCCTTTCTTGGGTGGCTCTGCTTCTGTCTGTCTGTCTGTCTGTCTCTCCGTCTCTCCCTCCTTGCCTCTCTCGCTCTGCCCTCTCTTGGGTGGCTCTGCTTCTGTTTGTCTGTCTCTCCGTCTCTCCCTCCTTGCCTCTCGCTCTGCCCTCTCTTGGGTGGCTCTGGCTCTGTCTCTTGTCTGTCTGTCTGTCTGTCTGTCTCTCCGCCTCTCCTTCCTTGCCTCTCTCGCTCTGCCCTCTCTCGTGTGGCTCTGCCTCTGTGTCTCTCTGCCTCTCCCTCCCCCTGTCACCCTCCAGCTACCTTCACCGAGGTCCCCAAAGATGTGACGGTGCAGGAAGGCGAGGACATCGAGATGCCGTGCGCCTTCCGGGCCCGGGGCGCCACTTCGTATTCCCTGGAGATCCAGTGGTGGTTCGTCAAGGCGGCGCCCCGGGAGCTGTTGCCCGAGCTGGTCCTGAGCGCGCCCGGCGCCCGGAGCAAGGTAACCGGCCAGCCGGGGCCTGGGCGCCCGGAGCGCGGGCTGGACGCGGGGGGCCGCGGGGATCCGGGCTGGACGCGGGGGGCGCGGCAGGGCTTCGGGGACCCCCGGGACTTGGCATCACCCGGCCCTGCAGCCCAGCCACGGCCCTGTGCCCTCCCACGGAGCCCTGTTAGCTCTGCGTCCAGCCGGCCGCTGGTGGACAGTCCTCCGCAGTCTCCCACAACTCCCTCATTCATGCCCTGCCTCTGACATTAAAGAAGCTACCTGCCAGCTCTAGCCTTTCCTCCCAGCTATTCAGGAGGCTGAGAGCTGAGAATCCCGGTTCGAAGCCAGCCAGCCCCCACAGGAACGGCTGGGAACAGCCAGCCAGAAGTGGAGCTGGGGCTCCAAGTAGAACACCAGCCTTGGGCACGGAAACTCAGGGACAGCTCTCCAGGCCCTGAGGTCAAGCCCCGGGACGGGCACCAAAAAAAAAAGAAGGGAAAAAAGGAGGCTGTATCATGGAATGTTCCTGCTCTTTGCTGCTTGCTTGCTTGCTAGCTGTGGGCCCTCCCACCAAGTCCTCTCTGCCCTGGGTCACTTTGAGGTTCCGCCCCCCCAGGGCCCATAGCCAGCCCAGTTAAGCTCTTCTGGGCAGTGCTGTAAACACCAGTGCAGAACCATGGTTGGGGGTGGGGGTGGGGACAAAGGTCAGAAGCCATCCCCCCCACCCCCACCCCCAGTTTGACTACACACACACACACACCCCTTTGTTGATCTCTGAGCTCTACCCAAAGTTACTGCTCATAATCTGTATCTCTAGAGACTTAAACCCTCTATCTAGTTTTTCTGCAATTCCAAAGTGGGGGGGGGGGGGAGCGTGCTTTCCTTCTCTATCCAGCCTTTAGTTGTCCACAAGCTAAGGCAAGCAGGTTAAACACCTGCTTTTTAGTTCCTGGGTAGATCACTGGAAATCCTGATATTTTGTGCCCTTCACACCACCACACACCAAGGCATTTTTGGGTCCCAGCGCTGTCAACAAACCATTACAGACTGAGAGTTCCCCATGCCTGAATGCCACAAGTCTAATTCATATTCTCTCTCCCTCCTCCCCCTTCCCTCCCTCCCTCCCTCCC
>NW_012267308.1:524617-541322 GCF_000151885.1 Dipodomys ordii
CCCGCGGCCCCCGCCACCTCCGAGCCCGGCCGCAGCCAGGACAAGAGCCTGCCGCCTCCGGGGAGCCCCGGTGTCCCCCAGGCCGCAGCCTCCACCACCCACACAGCCACCTCCACTACGACCGTGGCTGCAGCTGCTTCCTCATCAGCATCCCCATCACCTGGCCAGGCAGTCCTCCGGCGACAGAGACATGGCTCTGGTAAGGGATGGTGGCCCAGCGGAGGCCGCAGCAGGGATATTGGGATTGGGAGACGATCCAATCTGACCATCTGGCAGTATGGTGTTGGGGATGCCTGGAATACCGGTTTTTCAGTTGCTGTACCTGTGTGCTCAGGGGTCTTTATGGTCGGTTCTTGGAGCTTGTACCCTGCGGAGGCTGGGGTCTGGCTGGCATGCAAGTTTGGGTTTGGAGTGTTGGAAACTGAGGGGTTGTGGCTTGCTTCTGAGCCCTAAGACTGGAGAGGGGACATTCTCCAAGTGGTATTCTAGCACCAGGGTGAGAGGAAGAAGAGTTGGAGAGAATGGATGTGTCGCTAAGCCAGTGGGCTGCGCAGAATGGAACGTTCTAGATGATGTGGAGACTGCCTGGTTGTGTATTCTCTGTCCTCTTTGCCTGCGAGCAGAATGGTCCCAGGGGACTGCTATGGGCCTGGTATAAATGGTTGCTCTGGTTCCTCTTCCACCCTGGAGGGACCCTACCCATTGTCAGTCCTGAGCACCAGTGGTTCATACCTGTAATCCCAGCCACTCAGGAGGCTCATGGATCGAAGCCAGCCTGGGCAGGAAAGTCCATGAGGCTCTTATCTCCAGTGGTCTACCAAAAAGCCTGAAATTCAGGAGTTGTGACTCAAGTAGTAGAGCGCCAGCCTTGATCCAAAAAGCTTAAGGGACAGAGGCCTGGTGGGAAGGAAGGAAGGAAGGGAGGGAGGGAGGAAGGGAGGGAGGGAGGGAGGAAGGGAGGCAGGGAGGGAGGAAGGAAGGAAAGAGGGAAGGAAGGAAGGAAAGAGGGAAGGAAGGAAAGCAAGGAAGGAAGGGAAGGAGGGGAGGGACGGCAGGGACCATGCGCCTGAGGCTGTCAGCCAGGACAGGATGGTTCTGGTGACTCTCAGCTGCTTCTCCATGCGCCCTTCCTCCGAAGCCTCCCCCTTCCTCCCCACTCCACAGCAGGCCTCAGTGGTGGGCTTCCCTCTAGTGCTGAGAGTCTGATCTCCAGCCAGGTCGCTCGCTGCTTGTGCTCAGACTTTCAAGGATGCCAAACCCCACCGGGGTTCCAGTGCTGGAAAGCAGGCTGGGATGGCCGCTGGATGCATTCCCCAGCTGGGCTGTGGCCCTGGTCCTGTCACCAACACAGTATTCCCAGTGTGGCCACCTGCTGCCCACCCGGGCCACAGGCTCTTCCCCTCCACTGCTGAACTGACACCGCAGACTTCATGTCAGCACCTTACCCCGTCTCCCCGCCGCGCCCTCAGCCCTGGCACTGTCGTGAACTCCAGTCCCTGTGAGTCATTTCTCATAGTAGGAGCCACCTCTGTCTCAGGCTTGATCTGGTGGACCTGTCTTGTTTTGGAGGTCATAGGACTTGAACTTGGGGCCTGGACACTGTTGCTGAGCTTTTTTTGTTCAAGGCTAGAGCTCTACCCCTTGGAGCCCCCAGGCCTCTTAGTGAATTGGGAACTGTTCCCAAAGGCTTTGAACCATAATCCTCAGATCTCAGCCCCCAGAGTACCAAAGATCACAAGCTCCAGCCACCGGTGTCCCACTAGTCTTGTCTTTATCTGCAGGAAAACCTCAGGACATTTCCCCAGCCCATGGAAATGGACACTTTAAGCTAACACTAACTGCTGAAAAACCCAAATGTCCATGAGTCAACACATGGCTGTTTTATTTTATTTTTTTACTTTCTCCTTTGCATCCAATCCTGCCTGAGTGGAAAAGTGGGGTCCATGAAGTTACTCAGGGACCCAGGCTGACAGGGATTCTAGTAGCTTCCATAAGTGGCCCCTAGAGTCCTTCTGGGGGGGGGGGGTGACATAATAACAAAAGAAAAAAGAGGCTGGCACAATGTATGAATCACTTCCTTTCCTAAAGATGCATCTCTCTTGGGAAACTGAAGACAAATAAAGTCACTCCAACCATTTTGTCATACATCTGGAAAAGCTGATGGCAAAAATGATAAAGGTGGAGAGAAAATGTGGCAGCTCATACCTTTAATCCCAGCCACTCCAGAGGGGAAGAGCTAGGGGATGGCCGCCTGAGGCTAGTCACAGGCCAAAGTGAAAGACCTGATCTAGAAAATAACCTAAAGTAAAAAGAGCCGAAGATGGGGTTCAAGTAGCAGTAGAGCACCTGTCAGCAAATACCAGGCTCTGAGTTCAAATCCCAGTACCCATTTTAAAAAAAAGCAAACAGGTGCAGAAAAGATGACTTCTAAAGCCAGATATCCATCATCCTAGCTATTCAGGAGGCTGAGATTTGTCCTTTGAAGCCAGCCTAGGGAAAGAAAGTCTGGGAGACTTATCTCCAATGCACTAGCCTGGAGCACAAAAGTTCAGGGACAGCACCCAGGCTCTGAGTTCAAATCCTAAGAGCTGCTCTCAACCTCTAGACTAGGCCAGGCCAGGACATGACACGACACAGAGGTCAGGGTCTTTGGGAGAGGTACTTGTTGTCTTGGCAACTGCTTCCCAGAATCCTCTCTACTGTGGAAGGGGCGTAGGAACCTCTGTGGGGGTTCTTCACCACCTCCAGGCAGGTGTTTATTGACTTATACAGTGATTGGGCTAATGAATTAATGCTGGTCAGGGAGAAGGCCTTTCTACCCTATCTCCTTTGGGCTTCAGTAAACTCGTATCCTGCCCTGATATCCCCAGAGCCTGAACAGAAGGGCAAAGCAGCAAACAGAGGCCATCATGCTAGGAGTTCACACCTGTAATCCCAGGTACTCAGAGGTCTGAAATCTGAGATTACCGTGAGAAAGAAGCCAGCCTCGCCAGGAAAGTCCGTGAGACTGATCTCCAGGACACCAGCAAAAAGCCAGAAGTGGAGCTGTGGCTCAAATGAGAGAGCACCAGCCTTGAGTGAAAAAGCTCAGAGACAGACATCTAGGTCCTGAATTCAAACCCCAGTTCCAGTACGTGCACACACACACACACACACACACACACACATACCAAATAGAGCCATCAGCATGGAGTCAGCGCTCGTTTGATTAAGGAAGGGCCATAGGAAAGAGATCTGTACAGATGACATTGATTGGGCCACCCGCCGGCAGGAGCTCATTCTTTCCGAAATCTCCATCTCCTTCTGACCAGAGTCAGCGACTTTGCCTGTGTTTGCACAGCAGCGGGGTCTCCGGTCGCTGCACTGCCCAGAGGGACTTGAATAAGACAGTTTGGATTCTCAACCATTTAGTTTCCAGAGCCGTGGCTCCATATCCTTACAGATAAAGAGTCTTGCCAGGCACCAGTGGCTCACTCCTGAAGTCCTACCTACTCGGGAGGCTGAGATCTGAAGATGGCAATTCAAAGCCAACATGGGCAGGAAAGTCTGTGAGACTCTTTTCTCCAATAAACCAGCACAAAACCAGAAGTGGGGCTGTGGCTGAAAGTGGTAGAGCACTAGTCTTGAGTAACAGGGCTCAGAGACACACCCAGGCCCTGAGTTCAAGCCCCATGACTGACAAAAAAGGAAGACAGAAAAATAAGTTAGACTCCTCCTAGTCTGCTGGAGCAATGCCGCTGGAATGGGCTGTGAGACACTCTGGATCTTTCAGATGAGTGACTTTCCCAGACCCCTGTTCCTCACTGTCCCTGTTAGCCAGTTGCTTCTAGAAGGAGTTTAGGTCTCTGGTTTGCTAAAGGAGTAACTAGGTAAGGGCAGGAAAATTTAGACTCAAAATCTACATGCAAAAGGCTCGTTCCTTTCGCATCTCATTTGTCAAAGGATGTTTTTGGTATTTGTGCTTAAAAATATTTATAGGCCAGGCACCGGTGTCTCATACCTGGAATCCCAACTACTGAAGAGACTAAAAGATGAGAATTGCAGTTCACACCCAGCTCTGCCCCATCTACCTCCCCCCCCAAAAAAAAACCATCTGTATGAATCTTATCTCCAATTAACCAGCAAAAAGCTGGAAGTGGAGGTATGGCTCAGGTGGTAGAGCGCCAGCCTTGAGCACACCAAAGCTAAGGGACAATACATGAAAGATGTGAGTGCCAACCTCAGGCCAGGCACACAAATTAAATAAAGGTGGGTCTCCCTGGCAGCCCCGAGCTAGCACGGGGCACTGCCTGGATTTTGCCACATTCCATAAAAAGTGGCTCTTCACTAATCTGAACAGTGATAAACACATTAGGTTGCTGGTTCCAGACCCAGAGATGGGGTGGGGAGGGAGGTGGGGGGAGAATGAATAATGCCTGACAGACAGACACAGGAGAGGCGCCGCAGTGGGGCTGAACATGGCTGAAGAAGACAGTCTGGACTCTGGAAAGCTAGTGTGCTGGGGTGAGAGGTCCGGACCGCTGTGTGAATCTCAGGATCAGATTGTGATGTGTGAACTTCTAATTAGCCTCAGGACTCGGAGTCCTCGGAGAGGTGTCCTGGCCCTTTCGGGATGCTGATTGGCTGTGGCAGTTTGCTCTCTGGTGCCCACAAAGAAGACTCCTGGCTTTCCATATTTCAATTAATAATGAGAAGACAGCCAAGGCCATGGATGGGCGGGGCGCCCTCACAGGGAGAGGAAGTATCCTTGAATGTTGCCACGGTAACCGTAAACCCTGACCAATGGGGGCCACAGACACAGTGAAGCTGTTCACGGCGTCTCAGCTTATGGCCCAGGTGGATGACAGGGCTGACAGAAACGGTGGCAGTGTGGCCCTAGAAACCCAGTGGCACAGAATGAGTCTCTTACGATAGACAGCAAAGTCAGAGCGCTGGTGACTCATGCCTGTCATCCTAGCTACTTGGGAGGCTAAAATCTGAGGATGGAGGTTTGAAGCTAGCCTGGGTAGGAAAGTCCATGAGACTCTTATCTCTAGCTGGAAGTGGAGCTGTGGCTCAAGTGGCAGAGCATTAAATCTCAAGGACAGTGCCCAGACCCTAAGTTCAAGGCCGGGACTGGTACCAAAAAAAAAAAAAAAGTCAACTTAAATAAACAATCTCTTCTTCCCCAAAGCTCTGTTGTGACCTGAGGTCCATCTTCAAGGAGAAAACAAACAGGTATCACCTGATGTGTCACACCTATAATCCCAGCTTCATAGGAGACTGAAATCTGGAGGATCAAGATAGCCAGCATGGACAGGAAAGTACCCAAGACTCTTATCTCCAATGAACCAGCAAAAAGCTGGGCGTTAGAGATGTGGCTCAAGTGGTAAAGCACCAGTGGTGGTGGGGGGGAACTAAGGGACAGCACTCAGGCCCTGAGTTCAAGTCCCTGTGCTGGCACAAAAAAGAAGGAAGGAAAGAAGAGAGAAGGAGGGAGGGAGGGAATCTGGCAAAAGAGTGTTCCAGAGAAGAGAGAATGTGGCTTTAGAGAAGGGGGAAATTAAGGAGTTCGTAGGGAGTAGAGATTATCAGCTACAAGTCAGGTTGTCCTGGAGCCCGGGCTTCACACTTGCATGAGCGGGACTCAGATGACAGGGGCGTGTGGCCTGTGGCTCATCCCGAGCAGGCTTTCTGTGGATAGCCTGTGGGAGACACCTGGGAAGGTGTCCGTGACGGGTGTCAATCCTGGGAGCCCTGAATCACCAAATGGAATGGTTTTTGTCCATCGTTGCATGAGCAGTGGCTGTCCTGTACAGCCATTTTCTCTCAGCACCCGTGAACCCCAAAATAGACCCTCAGATAGCTGATCTTGAAGTGCAATGCACTGCAATACCATACTTGCTTTCTGTGTTTTTTTGCTTTTGGTTTGTTTGTTTGGGGTCCCAGTACCAGGACTTGAATTCAGGACCTGTGCATTCTCCTTTAGCTTTTTCACTCAAGGCTGGCACTCTACCACTTGGGCCAAGCCTTCATTTCTAGCTTTTTGCTGGTTTATTAGAGGTAAGAGTCTTAGGAACTTTCCTGCCAGGGTTAGCTTTGAACCATGATCCTCAGATCTTAGCCTGAGTAGCCAGGATGACAGGCATGAGCTACCAGTGCCGCCTTTGCTTTGTCTTCTCTGGGGCCACAGGAAAGTTTCAGCTCTTATTCCAAACTCTATAACTGCTTACTCCTACCTGTTTATGATGAATGCTGACATACGTTTGTCCCCTTGAGGAGAGAGGTGCTTCCAGGAAAAATCAGTGTACCTCTCAAGCTGGAACATTCCAGAAAGATGTGTGCTCTGTTGGCCTCCTCCAGGCAAGGGTTTAGTTCCAGCCAGTTTGGACTGGCTAATGTTGGTTCTCATGTAATACAGTTTCTTTATGGAGTTTCTTTGGGTCTTAACTCAAAAATAAGACTCCAGCCAGACATTGGTGGCTCACACCTACCATCTCAGCTACTCAGGAGTCTGAGATCTGAGGCTCTTAGTTCAAAGCCAGCCTGGGCTGAAAAGTCCCTGTGAGACTCTTATGTCCGATGAACCACCAGAAAACCGGAAGTAGAGCTGTGGCTCAAAGTGGTAGAACACTAGCCTTGAGCAGGAACAGTGCCTAGGTCCTGAGTTCAAGACCCATGACCAACAACAATAACAGTATGACTTCACACTAACCATTTCAGAAACTTTATTCCACCCCCCCACCTCTGATTCATCTTCTTGCCCATGCTCAAAGGTCCAGGGATTCCCTGGGGAAAGACTGCTTAGCAATGAAACATTTAGTCAATGAAGCATTTTAAAACATCCAGCATGCCAGGTGTCAGTGCTCATGCCAGTAATCACAGCTACTGAGGAGGCTGAGATCTGAGAATAGTAGTTCGAAGCCAGCCCTGGTAGGTAAATCCAAGAGACTCTTGTCTCCAGTTAACCAACCACAAAGCCACAAATGGAGGTGCAACTCAAGTAGTAGAGCACCAGCCTTGTGCAAAAAAGCTCAGGGACAGCAAGCCAGGCCCTGAATTCAAGCCCCAGGACTGGCATAAAATAAAGACTCTCCAAGGCTGATCTGCATTGCTCAGGGGACAGAAAGCCCCTTCCTCTGCTGAGCCCAGGCCCGTCATCTGTCTGCAGCCCACAGGAGGATGGTTTGCTCTAAGCCAAGGAAATGTCTATCCCTGTAAAGCAACTTTTATTGTGATCGATTCTCCTCTAAATGCCGCTGAAGGCACAGAGGAAGGCTCTTTAGTATATCTGGGTCTTTTTGGTTTTTTGTTTTGCTGTTTGCCACGCACAGCTGCTAATGACAATATGCGTCTTGCATAGCTGGGATTGCAGGTGCACACAACCATGTCCAGCATAAGACAGGGTCTCGCTTGAGATTAAATTTCTGTTTTAGTGATAGCAGCATTTTTTTGGACCATATTTAATTTTGGGCTCACAGCAACCTGCAAAACAATACATTTATGTGGTCCAGTAGAATGCCAATGGCAGAATTATTGTAAGGATTAAATGGGATAAAGTTGATGAAGATATGAATATAATATTGCCAGGAGTAGATTCTAGTTTCTTCTTTTTCCTTTAGGAGTCACACTGATTTTGTTTTATTATAGTCTAAGCTAAGATCTTGCTAACATTCAGCCCAGGCTGGCCTCAAATCTCAATCCTCATGCTCACTGACTCCTGGGGACAGCAGGAGCCTCCATACTTGGTCCGATCAAAAGGACTCTTCACTTGTTGGGTTTGTTTTGTGCTGGTATTAGTAGGGCTTGAACTCCAGACCTGGATGGTGTCTTTTGGCTTTTTTGCTCAAGGCTGGTGCTTTACCACTTGAGCCACAGCTCCACTTTCAGATTTTTTTGTAGTTAATTGAAGGTAGTCTCTCAGATTTTCCTGCCCAGACTGGCTTCAAGCCACAATCCTCCAGATCTCAGCCTCCTCAGTAGCTAGGATGACAGGTAGGAGCCACCAGCGCCTAGCTAGCTAGCTTTTTCTTTTCTTTTTTAACTGAGAAAGTCTTGCTGGGCATGGTAGATCATACCTGTAATATCAGCATTTGGGAGGCTATGGATAACATAGCAACACCCTGTCAATCAATCAATCAAACATAATGAATGAATGAATCCTTCAGGCTCAGTGTGCAGATGTCTCTAGCATGCTCCAACCTATCTTCATGTCTCCAACCTGTCTTTATCTCCTCCCTCCCCCCAGGCTTAGAGTACTTGCCTAGCATGCATGAAGCCCTGGGTTCGATTCCTCAGTACCACATAAGTAGAAAAGGCCATACGTGGTGCTGTGGTTCAAGAGGTAGAGTGCTAGCCTTGAGCAAAAAGAAACTCAGGGACAGTGCCCAGGCCCTGAGTTCAAGCCCCAGGAGTGGAAAAAAAAAAAAAAAGGCAGGGCAGATAGCTGGGTGCCAGTGGTTCATGCCTGTAATCCTAGCTATTCAGGAAGCAGAGATCTGGAGGATCTGGGTTCAAGGCCAGCCCAGGCAGGAAAGTCCATGAGACATTTTTCTCCCCTGAACCAACAAAAAGCCAGAAGCTGTGACTTAAGTAGGCGAGTACCAGCCTTGAGTGAAAAGGCCAAGAAGAATGTGAGGCCCTGAGTTCAAGCCCCAGTACCAGCATTAAATAAGTAAATGTGTAAGTAACTAAGGAGCACCAGCACGTAACTAAGTGAATGAGCGTATGAATGAATGAACAAGGAGCATAGAGCAAATTAGCTCCTGTCCAATCCTTTCCACAGAGCGAAGGTTTTCCCAGCCCCAGACGTCTGACACATACTCTTTTTCTTTTTTCTTTTTTTCTTTCTTTTCTCTCCCCCCCTCCCCCATATCTCTATGTTGGACCTGGGCCTGGGCTCTGCCCTTTAGCTTTTTCTCTTAAGGGTAGGGTTCTACCACTTGAGCCATACCTCTGCTTCCAGCTTTTGGAGATAAAAGTCTCTTGCTTGGGCTAGCCTTGAACCATGATCCTCAGCTCTCAGCCTCCTCCTGAGCAGCTAGAAGGACAAGCATCAAGTATGAGCCACTAGCACCCAGCTTTTTCTTTTTTAAAAAATTTAAAACTTTAAAAAAAAAAGATCTCTTGTTTACTTTTTTAAATATTGACTTACTTATATTTTAAGTAAGTGCAATGCATCTTGGTCAATGTCACCCCTTCCATCATTGTCCCCCCCCCCATCCCATCCCTACATAGTTCCATTTTTACCTAATGTACATTGAAGGTAAGGACCGTATCCCCTCACCCTCCCTCCATCCCCCCCCCACCCCTGCAGGGGAATCTCTATCTGCTTCCTGGTATTCATTTTGTTAAAATAGTTCCTTCGTCATTCGGAGGAGTTACACCTTTACACTCTGAAATTTCTCTTATTTTTTTTTGGGGGGGGTTTGGTCGTGGGGCTTGAACTCTGGGCCTGGGCGCTGTCCCTCAGCTCTTCAGCTCAAGGCTAGTGCTCTACCACTTGAGCCACAGCGCCACTTCCACATCTTTACTCTTTCTCTGAGTTTCTTAAGTGCTGGTGCTTGGTAGCAATTGCTAGGCCAAAAATAAAAATAAAAAACAAATAAATAAAAAAGAACAAGCAGCAGCAGAGCTGGTGAGCCAGTGGCTCACACCTGTCATCCTAGCTGCTCAGGAGGCTGAGATCTGAGGGTGGAGGTTCCAAGCCAGCCTGGGCAGAAAAGTCTATGACACTCATCGCCAATGAGCCCCTCCAGAAACCCAGCAGTGGAGCTGTGGCTCAAAGTGGTAGAGTGCTATCCTTGAGCAAAAGAGCTCATGGACAGCATCCAGGCCCTGCGTTCAAATCCCGGGATGAACACAAACACTACAAGTGAAAAGGACACCCTGTCAATACATATGCGGAGGTCCCGAGGCCTGGGGAAGTCCGCTTGCGCCTGGCAAGTTTTGGTGAATCCAAAATTAATCCTGTCTGTGTGTTTTCTGTCCCCAGCAGGCAGTGGCCCGCACCATACCGCAGACCCACGCCTGGCCCTGGCCCTGCTAGCCCTGCTTAGCCTTCTGTGGGGCCCCTGAGGGCCTGGGCGTGACCGGTGCCGGCCCTGTGCAGCCGAGCCACCAGGGGGACTCCGAGAGACTGGAAGAAGCATGAAGAAATCCAAGCAGGAAACAGAGGAATCCTACTTTATTTTGAGGGGAGGGGGAAATCCCACCACTTCTGAATACCTACCATAATGAATCTAGTTTTCAACTAAGATGAAATGAGACCATGCAATCATGCATGAGCTCAATAATTTCTCTACTGCACTGTCTCTTTTTTTATTCTTTTATTTATTTAATTTTTTTTTTTAATAGCCAGTGCTGGGGCTTGAACTCAGGGCCTGGGTGCTGTCCCTTTTTTTTTTTTTCCACTCAAGGCTATCACTCTCTACCACTTGAGCCACACCTCCACTTCTGGCTCTTTGCTGGCTCATTGGAGAGAATTGTTTCACACACTTTCCTACCCAGGCTGGCTTTGAACCTCAATCCTCAGTAGGCTTAATCCAGAGTAGCTAGAGCCACCAGTTACCCAGCCCAGTGTCTTTTTTTTTTTTCTACTTTCCCTCCAGATTTTCATTTTTGCACGAACTGTGGTGGAGGTAAACTTTAGGATAATACATACAAATGTTGGAGTTACCATCTTTCAGATAAAGCAAAATATTTTTAGTAGATTCTTATGTTTAGAATTTTTTAATTTACTATTTTCTTTGGGGGAAGGCCCTTTTTTAATTATTAAATTATTTCATTGGAGACATTTTGATTAAAAAAAGACATCATAATTAAGATTCACTGTCAATAATATTTATTTTTCAATAAAGATTAAAACAAGGTCAGACCCTTGTTTATAAATTGTATTGTATATTGCTGAATAACAGTTGAATAAATAAAGAGAACTTTGAAATAACCTTTTGAGCTCCATACATTCACTCACCAGCATAGCTTTCCTGTTCTGGATGCCAGCTACACTTTTGTAGGTCTTGAACTCAAGGCCTGGGCACTGTCCTTTAGCTTTTTTGCTCAAGACTGGTGCTCTATCATTGGAGCCACACCTCCACTTCCAGCTTTTTGGTGGTTCATTGGAGGTAATAGTGTCATGGACTTTCCTGGCTGGGATGACTTTGAACCTTGGCCTCTGATCTCAGCCTCTTGAGTAGCTAGGATGACAGGTGTGAGCCACCAGTGCCCAGCTTTGAACTCAAAAAATTTTTTTCAAAGTAACTATATTTTTGTTTCTATTAACAACAACAAAATACCTTTATAATTTCACATCCCATTGCATTTAAAAGCACATACATTACAAAATAATTTTGCAAACTTTAACACACAGTATTTTAATGATACCTAAAATGCTATTCATATAATTTTAGCCCTGTTGAAAGTATTAAAGAATGTTTTTAAACATTCTTGTAAATTTGGCCAAAACAAAACCATACATTTTATAATCTTCAATTTACATCTGAAATATCCTTAAATGTTACACAAACATTCTCTCCGACCATTTGGACACAAATCTTTTATTCTCGCCTGTAAGAGGAATTGGTTTGCTGGACAACTTTGAAGGGTGTTTATACAAGTGAGCCCTGTAAGGGATGAGGGCGCCCCCTCATGGTTGTGGACAGGATATGCACCCAAGATCTGTGCCAGCGTCTCTGGGTTCCTGCTTAAGGCTGACAAACCCTTGACCATCTGGTTCCTGTTTAATCACAGAATGGTGTTAGACTACACCATGGCCGTTAGTTTTGGTTTTTATACCAACACTGAGGCTTGACTCAGCCTCACAATCTTAGCTTTTTTACTCAAGACTGGCACTCAACCACTTGAACCACACCTCCTCTTCCAGCATTTTGCTGCTTAATTGGAGATAAGAGTTGCACAGACATTCCTGCCTGGGCTGACTTCGAACCACAATCCTCAGATCTCAGTCTCCTGAGTAGCAAGGATTACAGGCGTGAGTCATGGCATCCTGCTGGCCCCTGGTGTTTAGGCGTGTGTACCGTGGATAACCGGCTAAACTCTGTGACCGCTTGAAATCGCTACACAACCTGGCCTTATCTTCACTGCTTTAGCATTTAATTGACTGGATATATTTGGACAACCCCATTGACACAGACAATGCCTCTCCTTCCTGGCCTCCAGGGTGATACTAATATCCTGGGATATTTCAGGAAAGAAAAACCTCAAGACTTCTTTCTGGTGAATACGTGAACTTGTCTCCTGTTCCATATCTGTTTACTGGTGCGGATTGCGCTGTAAATAGAATCATTTTGCCTGGTGGCTAGAAGAGTGGATTCTGTCTGAAAGGATTATCACTATTATTGTTTTTGCTTTTTTTTTTGCCAGTCCTGGGGCTTGAACTCAGGGCCTCGGCGCTGTTCCTGAGCTTTGTTGATTAAAGCTAGTACTCTACCACTTGAGACACAGCTCTACTTCTGGTTGGTTTTTTTTTTTTATACTAAATTGGAGATAAGAGTCTCATGGACTTTCTTGCCTGGGCTGGCTTCAAACCACAATCCTTGGATCTCAGCCTTCTGAATAGTTAGAATGACATCCATGAGCCTGTGCCTGGATAGCTGGGCTTATTATCCTAAACCCAGCTCCTTGATTAACATGGAGTCTCACAAACTTCCTTTCCATCCAGGCTGACCTTGAACTGCAATCCCCTGGATCTTCACCTCCTAAAAGTAGCTAGAGATCACAAATTTGAGCCATCACAGCCAGCTTCTGCCTAGCTTTTGCATTCTGGATCTCCCCACACATCAGACAATGATGGATGTCCATTCTGCCAGCATCCCAAAAGCTTTAGCCTTGCTTTTCCTGGAGAAGGAGTATTGGTGTGGCTGATGCGCCCTGCCCTGTGTGCATATACACACACACACACACACACACACCTGTCCAGCTTCAGTGAGTAATCCAGCAGTGTGAATTACTCAGCCCCTGGGGAAACAGAAGCCTAACTGGACATACCTCCTCTCCACATGATGGTACCACTCTCCCTTGGAGCCTCTGCAGTCACCAACCAGGATCCAGTGCTACCCACCAAGCCCCAAGACAACACCCCATACCTCGTATCCTGGGAGTCCCCAGAAACACAAAGAAGCCTAAGGCCTTCATAAGAGCCTCACCCAGAATGGGAACAAACATAAGGTGAGGTAAAGTCTGGAAGCCTCCCCCAAAATGACCCCTTACAAAATGACAAAGACCTGAAGAGCACCACAAATGTACTTCATGTAAGAGAATTCATGATTTTACACCAAGCCTCATTGGTCAATGACAAACGGGGAAAAAAAGCCAGTTCAGATCTATTACTTGCTCCTAATTTTTGAAAAAGAAATAAGGCAGGTGTCAGTGGCTCACATCTATAATCCTACCTACTCAGGAGCCTGAATAGGTTTTGATCCTCATGGATCACAGTTCAAAGCCAGATCAGGCAGGAAAGCTCAAGAGACTCTTACCTCCAATTAACCACCCAAAAATTTGAAATGTCACTGTGGTTCAAGAGGTAGAGAACTAGCCTTGAGCAAAAAGAGCTCAGGAACAGCACCCAGGCCTGGAGTTCAAACCCCAGAACTTGCACCTTAAAAAAAAAAAGGTGAATAATAAGATGCTTAGTAGAACATACAGACCTGCTGCTCAGGGGGCAAAGGCAGGAGTATGGCGTGTTCAAGGTCAGCGTGAACTACACAGAGAGACCCTGTCTCAAAAAAACAAAAAGCCACCTGTTGATCCAGCTACTCAGGAGGCCGAGATCTGAGGATCAAGATTCAAAGCCAGCTCAGACAGCGAAGTTAGTGAGACTTTTATCTCCAATTAACTACCAAAAAGCCTGAAAGCACTCAGGCCCTGAGTTCAAGCTCCAATATAGCCAAAAAAGAAAAAGCTAAAACAGAACAAAAATAAATGGAAGTTAAATACAAGGAAGAATTAGTATCAACAGACAGATAATAGATAATAGGGAGGAAGCAGGTAATAGGTGGGTAGGTAGGTAGATACATACATGCATACATACATACATACATACATGCTTTTTAAAACTGCTGGGTACAAGTGGCTCACACCTGTAATCCTAGCTACTCAGGAAGCTGAGATCATAGGATCTTGGTTCAAATCTAGTCCAGGCAGGAAAGTCCATGAAACTCTTATCTCCAATTAATCACTTTTTTTTAAATAGCCAGAAATGGAACTGTGGCTCAAGTGGTAGAGTTCTAAACTTGAGCAAAAAAAAAGGAGCTCAGGGACAGCATCCAAGCCAGGATGCTGGCAAACTCCAGGACTGACGCAAAATAGAAAAGAAAAACAGTACTAGTGTACAACTAGGAAAGAAGAAGTAAGGGGATAGTACAATAGTGATGGTTACCTGGATATGAAAAGGCAAAGAGATGGGGCTCACAGGTGAATAAAGGTAATTATCAACATCTTCATTCTCAGGGCTCTAGCCATAGCGCAGTTGGTAGAGCACCAGCGGATAAGTGAAAACATGAGGTACTAAGTTCGAGCCCCAGTCCAGGACCAAAAAAAAAAAAAAAACAGAAAAGAAAAAGGAAGATCTTGATTCTCCAACTGAGTAGATGAATTACTAATGAGCTTTATCAAAAATTAATAAATGGACAGGTACTGGTGGCTCACGCCTATAATCTCAGCTACTCAGGAGGCTGAGATACGGAGAATTGAAGTTCAAAAGCTAACTAGGCAGAAAGGTCTGTGAGACTCCATCTCCCAAATAGCCAGACAAAAGCTGCTCTGGAGGTATGGTGCAAGTGTAGAGCACCAGCTGAGCAAGCCAGCCCAGCAAAGCCCTGAGTTCAAACTCTGGTACTAGAAAGAAAAAAATAATAATTTTCTGTGGGGTGGAATGGTCGTGACAGTACAGAATAAACCAGCACAGGGATCCATCAACTTTGTGAGGTGAAATGCAGAAGATCAGGGATTCATATTAAAACAGAAGCAAAGTGGTGGCTTTTTCCATCTCTAGCCCCCAAGGCAAAATTTACACCTCACTCCATCTCCAACCCTAAGATTCCTTGGCCAAACACCATTCTCACAAACCACATCTGACTCAGGAAAGTTTGTTTGGCCTGCAACAAGAATTTCTTTTTTTTTTTTTTATTATTCTCTGCCGTATCAGACACGATCGTGAATAAATCCAAATTTTTTGGAAAAGCAAAAATCATACTCTGGGGCCACATAGGGTCCACATTTCTATTTGGTAACAGTTGGTGGCACCCCAATGAACAGCCACCGGGTGGGACTGAGCTCCCTCTCCCCACTCCCCCACAAGCTCCACCCCCCCTATTGCCTGCCCAGCCCTCCCTCCCTCCTTACTAGCACACTGTCACCTCAGAAGTAGCGCCCTGCCCTATCTATCCTGCCTTTCAGTCTCAGTGGCCTCTGCTGACTGTAATCATCTGTAATCAGCCCTTCAGCCAATCAGAGTGTACCTCAAAGAAAGTTGGAACCAATGAGATTTCAGGATTCACCATCATCCCATTGCCAATGCAGGCAACTGATATATTTTCAAGTAACACATAGCCAGGTTTCAATTGAAGAACACAGCAACAAAATTAAATTGGATTGCAGATGGCTGGAGTTTTTCTTTACAAATGTTGCACTTGTGTGTGTGTGTGTGTGTGTGCGTGCGTGCACTTTTTTGGGTAAATTATGCAAAAATTTGTTTCACGTTGGAATAAAGTCTGCAATGTGGCTGCAACACAATCTGCTAACATAGTCTTATCTGCAAAGCCAGCGTGCGTCCTGTATGCAGACAAACATGCGCCTGACATTAAATAGTAAAAGCCTGGATAATACAGCCAGGCACTGGCGGCTCACATCTGTAATCCTAACTACTCATTGGACTGATAGGAAGATCATGGTCTGAAGCCAGCCCAGTAGGCAAATCTGTAAGATGTTTATTTCCAATTAACCAGTAAAAAAAAAAAAGCCAGAAGTAGAGGTATGGCTGAAGTGATAGAATGCCAGCCTTGAATGAAAAAGCCAATCAAGAGCATGAAGTCTTGAGTTCAAGCCCCAGTGGCACATGTGCACAAACATACTCCACACACACACACACTAAGAAGTGATGCCTGCTCACGCTGCCTTCTTTTATCCAGATCTCAGAACCACCTCCCCCCACCACCACCACCATAGTAAACTTCAGCCCCTTCCCATCCCCCCTGCCCTCACACACAGTTTCTCCAAACTGGAACCTAATGAATGGGTATGGCTAAGGAAGGGAGCCCAGCATTACTTTTTAGAATATTAATTTCCATAAAATGGGACATCAACTTTCCAGGCCCAGGCCTCATTCGCCAGCAAATCTAATTGCTATTTGCTGCATTGGCTTTAGAACTGTCCACTGAAACTAGGCACTGATGGTTCATACCTGTAATTCTAACCACTTGGGAGGCTGAGATCTGAGGATCAGTGTTTGAAACCAGACTGAGCAGGAAAAGTCCAGGATACTGTTATTGCCAATGACCCACCAGAATACCAGAAGTGGAGCTGTGGCTCAAAGTGGCAGAGCAGTAATCGTGAGCAAAAGAGCTCATGGACTATGCCCAGGCCATGAATTCAAGCCCCAGGACCAGGAAAGAGAGAAAGGAAGGAAGGAAGGAAGGAAGAAAGAAAGAAAGAAAGAAAGAAAGAAAGAAAGAAAGAAAGAAAGAAAGAAAGAAAGAAAGAAAGAAAGAAA
>NW_012267308.1:541372-557721 GCF_000151885.1 Dipodomys ordii
AAGAAAGAAAGAAAGAAAGAAAGAAAGAAAGAAAGAAAGAAAGAAAGAAAGAAAGAAAGAAAGAAGGAAAGAAAGAAAGGAAGGAAGGAAGGAAGGAAGGAAAAGAAAAAAGAAGAAAGGAAGGAAGAAGAAAGAGAAAAGGAAAGAAAAGAAAAAATAACCTGTTAATTGATTTATTGTCCTTAGAACTGTCAAAGGCTTCCAGACCAGGGCTAACAAATTGGGAGGACACAGTCATCTAGAATAGCCTTGTGACACACTCCTGGGCTGGAGAAATCAGGAGATTACAGATGCACAAATAATGAATTCAAATCAATACAGCAAGGCGTTCAGGCTGAGAGATAATCAATTATGTTGTTCAGAGAGAAGACGCTGATCTTCAGCCAGTCTGCTCCATGCTGCAAACAATACAACATTTCTTAATTTGTGCGGCAGGGATGTTAATCTTTGGCCATGTAATCCAGTTCTTGTGGCGAACCATAAATATGGGGCCCGGAGTGTGAGAGGCCGCTTGCCGACTGTGCTCAATCAGCCTGCTAGGGAGTTCCCTGCCTAGCTTTTTATGTCAGTCTCTCAATACTCAATTTAAAAATATAGGCTAATTAGCAATGGGTAGATGGATGGATAGATTGATGGATGGATGGAGGGATGGAGGGATGGATGGATGGGTTACAGGAAAGTGAACAGATAGATCAAGGGATAATGGATGAGTGGATAGATGGATTCGTGCATGGACAGATGGATAGATATATGAATGGATGATTATAGATGGATGGATAGATTTCTGGACAGATGAATGAGTTGGTGGGTGAGTGATAGAATGATTAGTGGCTAGGAGGATGGATGAACAGATTAGAGGATGAATAGATAGGTAGATGGATGAATGGGTGGGAGGTGAGTGGGTAGATCAATTAGTGAGTGGGTAGATGGATGGAGTGAGAGATGGACAGATTACTTGGGTGAGTGAATGGATAGATGGATAGATGAATGGGCAGATGGGTGGATGAGTGGGTGAATGGAGGGATAGACTGAAACAGGTAGAAATTTCCACACTTTCAGATGTCCTGACCACCAATCAAAAACACTTCATGACTTTTAGACTTTACCTGAGCCAGCAGAATCCAGGGCTGTATCCAGCACTCAGATGGGTTCCCTTCAGAATTGCTTTGAATGGCGGGCATCGGATGTATGGTTAAGGTGGGATTCAAATCCCACTTGTACTCTACAGAAAGAGAGGTAGGTGTGAACATGCACATGAACACAGCTTAGAAAGTTCTAGACCACGGTGTTAAACATTGATTGTCTCCATGCAGGTGAAATTGAAGAGGTTTGAACACTTGACTGAAGCCTGGCTTCTCTATCACAAGCATTTATTACTTTATGTGTGTGCATGTGTGTGTGCAGGTGCTGAGGTTTGAACTCAGGGTCTGTCTGTTAGCTTTGATGCTCAACACTGGTGCTCTGCTACTTGAGCCCCACATCCATTTCTGGATTTCTGGTGGTTCATTGGAGATAAGAGTCTCTCTCTTTACGGCCTCAGCTGGACTTTTTTTTTTTTTTTGTCAGTCATGAGGCTTAAACTCGGGGCCTGGGTGCTGTCCCTAAGCTCTTTTGCTCAAGGCTAGTGTGCTACCACTTTGAGCCACAGCTCCACTTCTCTCCACTTCTGGTTTTCTAATGGTTCGTGGGAGATAAGAGTCTTGTGGCCTTTCCTGTTCCTGAGTGGCTTCAAACCTTGATCCTCAGATCTCAACCTCCTGAGTAGCCAGGATGACAGGCTTGAGCCACCAGTGCCTGGCTTGTCTTTCTCTTTCACATATGTACTCTACAGCCTTCAGTCCATCCCAGCTCTGCTTGGGGGAGGCGGAGACATGAAGGCACCCAGCAGACCTCTCCAATGGAGACGCTGGAGGTACATCTGGGTGAATGATCTCCTTCCATACCCCACTATCCCAAAAGAATAACATTGGGGAAACCCGGAATGAGCAGAGAGAGAAGATGCTTCTTCCTGCTGTGAGAAATTTCTCCATGGCCACAAGCACATCTGGTTCCCCCATGGCCTGGGCTACTGTCATAGGGAAAACCCATTGCTTTTTCTCAATGGTGACTGCCACCAAAACAGGAGCCATCTTGATTCTCTTTCCAAGGTGTGTTGAAACCCAGAAACAACACCATCAACTCGGGGGTTGTCTGACTCATGGAAAGGCAGTCTGGGTAGGTATGTTTTACTAACCCACTCAATAACGAGGAGAAAGCCAGGCACTGGAGACTCTCGCCTGTTATCCTAGCCCCTCAAGAGACTGAGATCTAGAGGATCATGGTTCAAAGCCTGAATCTTTATCGCATGGTCATTTCCACAGGACCGTCCAGAGAACATTCCACTTGCTATCTCTTTTTGAGGTTTCTCCCTGTCTGGTAGTCTGGATTGCTGAAGCACTCAGGGGACAGACATGACCTTAAGGCAGGTTATGACTATAGCACATACTTTTTTATGCCATAGATGGCATTCAGCCATCTCTGAGTTCAGCTCACTGGAGTAGAAGCTTCTAGAACACTGGCCAAAGGATGAAAGAACTTACTAAAGGCAATATCAACTGATGTGCCTCTATCTTTCCTCCCAGGCAGGAAGTGACTCTTGACTCTTATCTCCAATTAATTACCAAAAACATTGAAGTGGAGCTGTGGCTCAAGTGACAGAGTGCTAGCCTTGAGTGAAATACTTAAGGGACAGTGCTCAGGTCCTGAGTTGAAGCTTCATTACACACACACACACACACACACACACACACACACAGCACTCAAATCCAGAACATTTTCACTCTGATCCTTGAGCTGAACAAAGAATAATAATTTGGATGCTTACAGAAAAGGTATGTGACTTTCTTGCCTCTTTTCTCTCCTCTGTCTCTGTCTCTTTCTCCTCTTTTTCTTTTTCTCCCACATACCTTCCTCTTTTCCTCCCTTCCTTTCTCCCATACAGATACACACACACACACACACACACACACACACACAGTCCTAATCCAAATTCTCAGGGAAGAGGCTCTGATTACTCAGCTTTTTGTCAGGTGCCCACAAAGGGAAGTGATGCATCCAATAGAGTGTCCAGCCCTTCCCCTGCTGAGGGGACAGTATTCCTGTGACTTAGAAGATACTTCCCTAGATGTCCATTACAGCAGCGCATCTCTGCATGCACAGACCAGGGGAGGATCATACTGCATTGCAAGTCTTGCTTCACTGGGTTTGGGCTCAGGCCTGGAAGACCCCATCTCTAACAAGCAAGCTCTCAAGTGATGATGATGTAGCTGTGCAGAATCCAGGCTCTGGGTAGCAAGGGGTGACAGAATCAGACTTCTTCCTTCCCTCTTCAGGCTTGCTAAGTAAGCTACCAGCCCACCCCACCCCCACCCAGTAAGAACATCGTATTTGCTTCCCAGCCAAAAATTAAAGAGACTTCTTTCAGGCTGAGCTATGGTGAGGAGGTGTCAATGTCATTTTGATGGGACGTTTACCACCGCCTACAAACGCTGCCACCAAGCTTTCCGCTGAGTAATTACTTTCACCACGCAATGATCAAATCAGATTCCAGCCCTGAGTCTCACTCCAGCGTCTGCCAGTGACTGGCATGGAGATAACACTGCTTAATTAAAACCAGAAATTCTACATCTTGACATAGCACTTTGGGCTCAGTCACTTTAACTGGTCATGTCTAAGTGGAGCTACTTTATCTGTCCACCCTGTCCAGTCCTCAAAATAGGCCCAGCCATCCATCCTGGGCCCTGATCTCCAGAAAACTCCATTTTTGCCTAAGCCTCATGTTGTAACTGAAATTTAGGACAAAATCCCTGTTTCTGAGGCCAGGAGGTGCTGGTGACTGACATCTGTCATCCTAGCTCCTCAGGAGGCTGAGATCTGAGGATTGCAGGTGAAAGCCAGACTGGGTAGGAAAGTTCTTGAGACACTTTTCTCCAATAAACAAACCAATAAATGAAGCTCAGGGACAGTGCCCAGGCCCTGAGTTCAAGCCCCAGGGTTGGCACCAAGAAGGGAAAGAAGGAAGGAAAAGAGGGAGGGAGGGAGGAAAGAAAGAAAAGTAGCTTCATTGATCTTTGCGAAGATGGTACTCCCCACAGTACTCAAGTAAAGGACAAGGGGTGGGATCGGAACCTCAGGGAATACATTTTTGTTACAACTCCTTGGAGTGCACCTGCCCATCTGACACACAGTCTTGCAAGAACATTTCTAAAAGTCTCGTGTCTGGTGTACATCTCATCTCTGAGTCCATTCTTGAAGCTTGAACAGGTGAGTGCTTCACACACACACACACACACACACACACACACACACACACACATTGGCGCACGCGCGCCAATGTCATGGAGACCTGACGTCACAGGACTGCTACAAAATCCTCCAAGTCTATCCTAGGAACAGCATCTCCACAGCACTTTACCCTTTACAAAAATAGAGCTAGCAGAGGTTTGTGGTAGGTAGTATCATTTTATGGGGTTTAAAAGTTACAAATGCCTGCTGGAAGAATGATGCTTGCTATCTTTGGTATTATTCTCCCCAAGAATATCAAAACACTTTCTAAATAACGTGATCTCTAAAGCCACCTGAGAAAAGAAAAATCGAATGTTCCAAGTTACTTTTTTTTTAATTCTGATTCTTCTTTTGAAAGATTCAAATCAGGAACAGACGGCTTACTCCTATAATCCTAGGTACTCAAGAATATGAGCTATGAGGATTGATGCTCAAAGCCAGCCCAGACAGAAAGTTCTGTGAGACTCTTTTTTTTCTTTTGCCAGTGCTGGGGCTTGAACTCAGGGCTGAGGCACTGTCCTTGAGCTTCTTTTGCTCAAGGCTAGCACTTTACCATTTGAGCCACAGTGCCCCTTCCAGCTTTTTCTATTTATATGGTACTAAGGGATGGAACCCAGGGCTTCATACATACTAGGCAAGCACTCAACCACTAAGCCATATTCCCAGCCCTCTGTGAGACTCATATCCAATGAACCAGCAAAAAGCCAGAGGTGTGGCTCAAGTGGTAAAGTGTCAGCCCTGAGTGAAAATGCCAAGCTAGAGCACAAGGCCTAGAGTTCAAGCCCCAGTACCAGCACAAGTAAATAAACAAATAAATAAACAAGGCAGCTATAGGGCGTCCTCATTGTAAGGCATGGCAAAGTACTAGGGAGGGAAAATAGGGACAGGGGACGTGTTCCTCATTCAGACCCTCTCCCACACTTCCCGCTCCCAACCCAACTTCCTGGAAGAAATGAGCAGATCAGTTGCCACAAGGGAGAAAATTCCGGATGTAGCTTCCAGCAGAAAACTGCAAGGCTGGTACATATGACGACTCATAGCCACAACCATTTGAAGATAATTCCCTTCTACGTTAAAAACATTAGAAATATAGGATGTTTATTCTTCCCTGCACTGAGCTCAATATTAAAATAGAGCATCTTCCAGCACAGGGCCCCACTGGAGCATTGTTGGCTCTGGATTACTTCTAATTGTATTATTGCTTAACTGTAGAGCAATAAGGTGTGTAATTTGGAAGCTGGGTTGCCTGGGGAGGCTAGGGGTGGGGGTAGGAGGGATTGTAACTGGCAACAACTGGCCCAAGTCAGAAGCAAGCAGCAGCCTCAGCTGCCCTGGTTGCCCTGATAGCCACATCACAACGTGGCAGCAAACAATGCCGGTGGCTCATGCCCATCATCCTAGCTGCTCAAGAGGCTGAAATCTGAGGATCGCAATTCAAAGCCAGCCCAGGCAGGAAAGTCCGTGCACATGGCTCAGGTGACAGAGCACCAGTCCCTGAGCAAAAGTGTCATATATTGAGTTCAAGTCCCCATCTCAGACCAAAAGAGAGAGAGAGAGAGAGAGAATGAAAATGACAGTGTCATTTTGGAAATACAGCATTATTTTTCCAGAAGGTGCCTCTTGCGTGTTTAGAAAATCATTTTCCGTAGCTTTCCCTCGACCTTCGCGCTTACTGTCCTGTCCATTTTGTTTCCAATGAACTCATCACTCCATTTCAAGAATTCAACTGGAACTAATTCTTTTATTCAATAAATTTCATTTAGGGGCCAACTGCCTTGAGCTCAGGGAGAAAATGCATCTTTGCTTTGGCTGGAACCAATCTAGGTCAGCAAAGCAAACACTTTTTTTTTCTTTTAAAGAGACATGAGCCATAGCTTTAATGAAGGACAAAGGAAGTTTTGTTTGGTGCCAATCCTGGAACTTGAACTCAAGGCCGAAGCATTGTCCCTGAGCTTCTTTCTTCAAGGCTAGGGCTCTACCACTTGAGCCACAGCTCGACTTCTTGCTTTATTGGTGGTTCACTGGAGATAAGAGTCTCACGGGCTTTCCTGCCTGGGCTGGCTCCTCCTGAGGAGCTAGGATTACAGGCATGAGCATCAGTGCCTGGCTAGAAATCACATAACTACCTGATGGATCCCCATTCTGTCAGGACAGCCCTTGGAGAGAGGGGTGTCTCTGTACTCATAGCCAGAACTAACAGCCGCTCTGAGGCAGACTCAGGACCCCACTCCATCCCACCAACTAAACCTTGAGCAGAAATGCCAAAATATACTCCCTCAGGGATGGACAGCTTATTCAGGAGAGAAATCCATACAAGAGCTGACGTCCATATCCCTCTGTTAGCAGAAGAGAGCCCTTAATAACCAGTCCAAAATAGTCCCACACCATCTCTGCACTGCAATATTGCTGGCCACTCCCATCCAGAGGAGGACCAGCCGGATACAGGTGGCTCACACCTGTCATCCTAGCTACTTAGAAGGCTGAGATCTGAGGACTGTATTTCAAAGCCATCCTGGGCAGGAAAGTCAATGAAACTCAACAGAAAACCAGAAGTGGCACTGTGGCTCAAAGAGGTAGAGTGTTAGCCTTGAGCTAAAGAAGTTCATGGACAGCACCCAGGCCCTGAGTTCAAGCCCCACAACCAAAAAAATAAAAAGTGTCTCACAGCCTTTTCTGCCTGGGCTAGCTTTGAACCACAATCCTCAGATCTCAACCGCTGAGTAGCTAAGATCACAGAGGTGGGCCACTGATGCCTGGTGATCGCTAACTTCGGTACAGAGAAAAGATTGCTTGGCTCTGCCTCTAGAGGCTGCATGCCATGACTGAGTGGACGCTGTTCTTTGGGCCTCTGCTAAAAGCACTCGATGGCTAGCCATGACAGAGCATGACCCACAAAGTGAAAACAGTCAGGAAAGGGTTCAGGGCCTCTCAGTCCCCTTCAGTCCCCCCACACACACTTTTTTTTTTGTTGTTGGTGGTGGGGCTTGAACTCTGGGCCTGGGCGCTGTCCCTCAGCTCTTCATCTCAAGGCGAGCGCTCTACTACTTGAGCCACAGCACCACTTCTGGTTTTCTGGGTGGTTTATTGGAGATAAGAGTCTCACAGACTTTTGTGCTCGGGCTGGCTTTGAACCGTGATCCTCAGATCTCAGTCTCCTGAGTAGCCAGGATGACAGGCGTGAGCCACCGCGCCTGGCTCCGTCAGTCCCCTGTGAGGCCATGCCCCCAGTGACCTAACGACCTCCCACAAGGGGCCCTGCCCTACAGAACCTCCACTTCCCAGCAGTGCTCTCCAGAGGATCAGCCTTCAACACACAAGTCCGTCCTGCATGCCACCCAAGCAGCCAGCCATCATGAAGGTAATCTTCTAATGAAGGTAAAAGTTGCTCAGGTCCATTTTATGGGAGACAAAGAAAATGTATAACCTAGATCCAAAAGACAAAATGGTATGGTATCAAAACATGGGGAGAAGCAGGTGCTAGTGGCTCACACCTGTAATCCCAGCTACTAAAGAGGCTGAGATCTGAGAATTATGGTGGTTCCAAGCCAGTCCAAGCAGGAAAGTCTTGAGATTTTAACCAGGTTTAAAAAACCCAGAGGTGTAGCCCAAGTGGTAGAGCACCAGCCTTCAATGAAGAAACTAAGGGACAGCAGCCAGGCTTTGAGTTCAAAAGCCAGTGTGGGCACACTACATACACAATGGGGGAGGGACCATTTGTTGGAGGGGAACAGCAATAGGAGGAAGAAGGTGAAAAGAGGGCTGAAAATCATTAAACTATTTCATACATGCATGTAAAAATAGAACAATAAAATCCATTAGAAATCATTCATACTTCTACATTACATACATGTATAGAAAAAACACCATGAAACCCTTTTATATAATTAACGCACAGCAGTAACAAAGGAGATGAAGACAGAGACACACCAGAACAATGGCATTAAAACACGCTGGTGCTTGTGGCTCACTCCTGTCCCAGCTACTCAGGAGGCTGAGATCTGAGGACCACGGTTTGAAGCCATTGTGGATAGGAATGTCTGTGACTTTTATCTTTAAGTAAATACTAAAAGGCTGGAAGTGGAGGTGTGGCTCAAGAAAGCCAAACAAAAGTACAAGGCTTTGAGTTCAAGTTCCAATACTGGTACCAAAAGAAATGATCTTTACAGTAGTTCTAGCAAGGGGCAACTCCCCACTGAGGAAGTGGATGACTAGGTTGGGATGAACAAACCTCTAGGGTGTGAGCACACAGCATCATCCCTTCTGTCCCTTTCATCCCTGCCTGATTCCAGAATTGATGTTCTAAAAATCAATATCATTGACCTCCATCCAAAAAGATAGTCAACAAGGCATGATTTTTTTCTGATCAATGCTACTGATCAATTACTTAATTAGAAGAAGAAGAAGAGGAAGAAGAAGAAGAAGGAGGAGGAGGGGGAGGAGGAGGAGGAGGAGGAGGAAGAAGAGGAAGAAGAAGAAGAAGATTCTCCAGACACTAGAGTGTGTCCACCCTCCTGGCCGGCTTGGGCTGGGCCAGTCCTGAGACTCAGCACTGACAGCAGGTCTGCTGTGCAAGCACGTGGGGAAATTGATACTCAGTGGTAAAGGATGGGGATTCCAAGGTGGAAGCCAGAGTCTGGCACCAGAGCGCAGAGCCTGTCTGAGGGCAGGGGCGGGGTGTGGGGGGGAGGGGTCCCACACTTGGTCCCTCTAGAGGGGATCCATGTGGGACAGTGTGTTGAAACCTTCAAGAAAGGGATTAAATTAAATTAAACCCAGCCAATTAAATCCAGCCAAGATAAGCAGACATCTTGGGGATTGTATGCAGCTAATAGAATTCTAACTCCAGATGTGTGTGTGTGTGAGAGAGAGAGAGAGAGAGAGAGAAAGAGAGGGAGAGAGAGAGGGAGGGAGAGAGAGAGAGGGAGGGAGGGGGGGTAGAGACAGGGAGGGAGGGAGCATGACCAGCCTTCTTTGGTGCCACTGGATTTACATGAGTGAGAAGCCATCCTTCCTGCCTGAGCCTGGTCGGGCTCCACCGGGTAGAGCACACTCTCACAAGGCTGTCTGGCGCCCCCATGTGCAGACCCCATCATTCTACAATTCCATCTGTTCTGCCTCTGCATCTACCCCTCACCCCCTCAGCTCATTTCTCATAATGCGCAGATTAGGGTATAATCCAGTAGCCCAACCCAGATGACACCAATAAATGTTACAACATAGACATCACCAAAAATAAGTGAGAAGTCCGTGCTTGTAATCCCAGCTACTTAGGATGCTGAGACCTGAGGATCATGGTTCCGTGTCAATCCAAGCAAGTCTATGAGACGCTTATCTCTAATGAACCACCAAAAAGCTGGAAGTGGAGCTGGGGCTCAAGGGGTAGCCAGCCTTAAGCAAAAGAAGCTCAAGCACAGTCCTCAGGTCCTGAATTCAAGCCCCAGTACTGGCACTAAATAAATAAAGCTCCTTCGCTACCAATTTAATTAAGGACTATCAGCTCCCTTTTGTCTGCGATCTACCCCTGAAAATAAAAGGACACTTGTCATGTGAAATTCATGAGCTCATGGCCATACATCAGTGTTCAGCACTGGATTATTTATTCTTTGGATATGAATGTCTCTTTCATTGTTAATAGCAAGGTCACTGGGCAGGGGAAAAACCATTTCCTTGGGAAAGGGAGGAAAAGAGTTCCTTCAAAAATAAAGCAAGAGGGCTGGGAAGGTGCTCAGTGGTAGAGCGCTTGCCTTGCATGCATGAGGACCTGGGTTCCATTCCTCAGCACCACATAAGAAAAAAGCTGGAAGTGGCGCTGTGGCTCAAGTGGTAGAGCGCTAGCCTTGAGCCGAAGAGCTGAGGGACAGCCCCACGACCGGACCAAAAATAAAAAATAAAAAAATAAAGCAAGAGACAAGACAGATGGATACCAATGACTCTCATCTCTTATCCTAGCTACTCAGGAGACTTAGATTTGAGAATCACGGTTCAAAGCCGGCAGAAAGAAAAGAAAAGAAAAGAAAGAAAGAAAGAAAGAAAGAAAGAAAGAAAGGAAGGAAGGAAGGAAGGAAGGAGAGAGAAAGAAAGAGAGAGAGAAAGAAAGGAGAAAGAGAGAGAGAAAAGAAAGAAAGAGAAAAAGAAAGAAAAGAAAGAAAGAAAAAGAAAGATGGAAGGGAGGGAGGGAGGGAGGGAAAGAAGGAAGGAAGAAAGAAACCAGGCACCGGTGGCTCACACCTGTAATCCTAGCTACTCCAGAGGCTGAGATCTGAGGATCTCTGTTCAAAGCCAGCCAGAGCAGGAAAGTCCGTGAAATTCTTATCTCCAATAAACCACCAGAAAACCAGAAGTGGCACTGTAGCTCAAGTGGTAGAGCACTCACCTTGAGCTGAAGAGTGCTGGGACAGCAATCAGGCCAGAATTCAAGACCCATGACCAACAAAAAAAAAAAGAAAGGAAGGAAGGAAGGAAGGGAGAGAGGGAGGAAGGGAGGGAGGGAGGGAGGGAAGGAGAGAGGGAGGGAGGGAAAGAAAGAAGAAAAGAAAAGAAAGCCAAACATGGAGCTGTGGTTTAAGTAGTAGAACACCAGCCTTGACTAAAAAAGCTAAGGGATAGTGCTCAGGCCCTGAATTCAAGCTCCAGTACTGGCACAAAAATTCAAAAAATGTTTGAAGTCTGGCTCTGGTGGTTCACATCTATAATCCTAGCTACTCAGGAGGCTGAGATCTGAGGATCGGGGTTCAAAGGCAGCCCTGGCAGGAAAGTCCATGAGACTCTTATCTCCAATTAACCACCAGAAAACCGGAAGTGGCGCTGTGGCTCAAGTGGCAGAGCGCTCACCTTGAGCTGAAGAGCTGAGGGACAGCGCCCAGGCCCAGACCAAAAAAAAAAAGAGTTCAAATCAATCTATAGCTTTCTTCAAAGTAACCCTTTCTTGTCACAGATTACAATCCACCCACAAATCCTGCCTTCTGGAAGGGCTTCTCCTCCTCCTCCTCCTCCTCCTCCTCCTCCCTTCTACCTGGATGACAGGCCATCAGTGTCTGAATGTCATCTGCAATCCAGTCTCTTCCCTGGAGAGTCCTAATTTCTCTCTCCTTTTAACCTCTATCTTATTTAAGCCACTGGCTTCACACCCGCCTGCTCCGGAGGTGTTGATCGAAATCCAGTTACATTGTTTATAGAGAAATGAGTCAGCTCCTGGGTGTCCACAGCTTCCACTCACAAGTTGGTGATTCTTTAAAGTGTCAGGGAAACCAGATTCTTGACAGGCCTTGGAGGAAAAAAAAAAACAAACACCCGCAGACAAGGGGGGTGAGCAAAAGGGAGGGGAGGAAGTAGAAAAGGACCAGACCAGGACATGTGTGCTGCTCTTCTGCCATCTAGTGGCTGAAAGAGGTACCGGGCTAGGCCCACCTGTCATCCTAGCTACTCCGGAGCCTGAGATGAGGATTGTGGTTTGAAGGCATCCCAGGCAGAAATGTTCCACGAGGCTCTTATCTCCAATAAACCACTCAAAACTTGGAAGTGGCCTTGTGGCTCCAGTGCCTTGAGCACAAAGAGGCTCAGGGACAGTGCCCAGGCCCTAAGTTCAAGCCCTACAACCAACAACAAAAAGGTATAACACTGCATACTAACAGTTCAAGAACCTGGGGTGATGGAAGATGTATGTAAACTAACACAAAACAAATGCCAATAACCTATCACTCTCCAAATGACCAAATAACTAGGAAAGCCAGTTCTACAGGACTCAAAAGCCACCTTATCAACTGGGTGCCGGTGGCTCAAGCCTATAGTCATAGCTAGTAAGGAAGTTGAAATCTGAAGATCCTAGTTTGAGGACAGCTGGGGCAGGAAAGTCTGTGACAGTCTTATCTCTAATTAATCACGCCAAAAAATGGCTGGAAGTGGAGCTGAGGCTCAAGTGGTAGAGCTCTAGCCTTGAGCAAAAAATGCTCAGGGACAGTGCCTACACACACAGTGTGTGTGTGTGTGTGTGTGTGTGTGTGTGTCCTTATAAGCGGGGTGTTGGTGTCTCATACCTTTACCTAGCTACATAGGAGGCTGAGATCTGAGGATCCCAGTTTGAAGCCAGGCCAAACAAGAAAATCTACCTTTACCTCCAATTAACTACCAAAGTTGGAAGTAGAGGTGTAGCTCAAGAGGTACAAAGCTAAGGGATAATGGCCCAGGACTGAAAAACAAAAACACAGATATAGAAGGCTGACATGCCAATCCCCATCCTCTGCTGCCGCTCTTTCCTCCTGGCATTCCCCACCGTCCATGCCAAATCAGAGGGGCGTGGCCCTTTCTGTGTGTGTGTGTGTGTGTGTGTGTGTGTGTGTGTGTATACACACAATATACATAAAATTATTGAGGCTTTAACTTGGTAGATTACAACATTTACAAAAAATAAAGCAAACCATATTCTTCTGTCAGGCATGGTGCTATACAATCACAGGAAATGCTGCTGGAAATGTTTCCCTTTCATCTGAAAGTGGACAGGAACAGGAAGTTTTCCTGCTATCCTGTCAGAAGTTATTAGATAAAAGGAAGTTAGAGGCTGGGCACTGGAAGCTCATGCCTGTAATCTTAGCCATTCAGGAACCATTCAATCAGGAGGCTGAGGTCTGAGGATCCAAGTTTGAATCCAGCCTGGGCAGGAAATTCCATGACACTCATATCCAATTAAGCATAAAAAGCCAAAAGTAGAGCTGTGGCTCAAGTAGTAGAGTACCATCTTGTTCACAAAAGCTCATGGACAGGGCCCAGGCTCTGAATACAAGCCCCACAACCCACAAAAAAGTTAGGTTACTTAGGAGACTGATTTTCAGACAGGCACTTATGCCGATAGTTGAAGCTTGAGGCTTTGTACCTGTGTATGTATATATATATGTGTGTCCGTGGATGTGTGTGTGCACAAGCCAGTTCTAAGACTTAAACTCTGAGCCTTGTGCTTCTGCTTCACTTTTCTGCTCAAAGCTGGGCCTCTACCACTTAAGTCACAGCTCTACTTCCAGCTTTTGGCTGGTTCATTGGAGATAAGAGTCTCTCTGATTTGTGTGCTTGGGCTGACTTTGTACTACGATCCTCAGATCTCAGCCTCCTGAGTAGCTAGATTTACAGGCATGAGCTGCCAGCACCCAGCTTTAAAACTTACTTGGTGGGTGGGGGGGCTTATATATGGAATTCTTCTCCAGTTATCAACATAACAGCCTGAATGACCTACAGCTCCAATGAAAACAAAATCTGCAGGGCTAGACATAGCTGAGGAGGTATAGTACTCACCAGGCTGTGACTCCAACCCCCAGGAAGATTACAAGAAAAAGAAAAGCAACTTGGTGAACACAAATGCAGCAGTGGTACACACTAGACACTGTGTAGAAAATGAACTCTACAACTTGGGGGAGGGGGCAATGGAAGGGGAAAACTGGGAGAGAATGAGGGAAGGGGTGACATTTTCCAAAAAGAAATGTAACTTTGCCTTACTTATATAACTACAATCCTTCTGTATGTCACCTTTATAATAATCTTTTCATCCTCCCCTTTTTAAAAGTTTACGTGGTACTAAAACTTAATCACCGACTTCGTATACAGGCACCATATTGTTTTCTCTCTCCCTCCCATCACCCAGCAGAAATGATGGACAGAACTCTGCCCTTAGACACTCCTGATAGGGTTGAGCTATGCCTTTTGGTCACACTTGGACCTTTCCCCAGAGCCTTCATGCTGACAGGCACAATTCTGAGATTCTGTAATACTTTATGAGCTGAGTATGGCAGCATATTCCTGAAATTGCAGCACTTAAAGATCAAGGTCAGCTTGAACTGCCTGGAGAGGCCCTGTCTCAAAAGTTGCTGGGGATGGGCACCTGTGGCTCACATCTGGAATCCTAGCTACTCAAGAAGTTGAGACCTCAAGATCGCAGCCTAGACAGAAAAGTCCCTGTGAGACTCTTACCTCCAATTAACCACTCAAAAACCAGAAGTGGATCTGTGGCTCAAAGTATTAGAGCACTAGCCTTGAACAAAAGAGTTCAGGGATAGTGCTCAGGCCCTAAGTTCAAACCTCACAATTAACACACACACACAAAAAAAAAATTGCTGTGGGGGTGGGGTAATGAGAAAGGGCACAGAAATGGGAGGTAGGGTGAGTAAATGGTCACTGTATTCCATGTAAACTATGCAGAAATGGAACCGCATAACTTGAGAGTAGGGATGGGGAAGGATGACTGAGAACAAAGGATAGGATAACAGTGCTCAAGATGTTTTCTAAGCCGGGTGCCAGTGGCTCACGCCTGTAATCCTAGCTACTAAGGAGGCTGAGATCTGAGGATCACAGTTCATAGACAGCCTGGGCAGGAAAGTCCGTGAGACTTTTCTCTCCAATAAACCACCAGAAAACCGAAGTAGCGCTGTAGCTCAAGTGGTAGGGTGTTAGCCTTGAGCTGAAGAGCTGAGGGACAGTGCCCAGGCCCAGAGTTCAAGCCCCATGAGGATCCATCACATCCATCCCAGGGGAACATGCAGAGGCAGGCAGGCACAGGAGAAAGATTATTACAAGGTTTATTAGAGGAGCCATATTTTCCCTTGAGGGGGAGCACATGGCACCCATCCCTATCCAGGTAGCAGGAGGGACTGGGGCAGGAAGTGAGGTAGTTGGGGGCTCAGGTGGGTCTGGGTGGAGAGAGGGAGGGGCCAGCTGTATGGCAGGAACTCCACGGCTGGGAGGAGCTCAGGCCTGGGTGGAGCTGAGGACCAAAAGTGGGAATAATGCTTACAGAACCCCTTTGTACAACTACACGATTAATAATAACAACAACAATACTAAAGCTGCTAAGGGCCAGTGGCTCACTTTTGTAATTCTAGCTACTCAGGAGGCTGAGATCTAAGGATCATAGTTCGAAGCCAGATTGGGCAGGAAAATCCTATCTCCCAATTAACTACCAAAAAAGCCAGAAGCGGTGTTGTGGCTAACTAGACTTGAGCAAAAAGAGCTCAGGAATGAAGTATCCCAACTTCTCTAGGTCGGTGGGACTCGAATCCACAATCAGCTAAAGGAGTCAGTCAACCTTCACTATACTAAAACAGTGAAGACCAGCCACCAAGCTCTCTTGTGGCAGGGTTTTAAAGGGGCAGGCAAGTTACTCACAGGTGGTGGGGTACGCGATAGCAAGCAGGCTTACAGAAGCAGAGCTAGCAGTTATGATTACAAATAACAATTACAATTTCGATCAACAAAGCAAGAAGTCATAGAAGCAAAAGTTACATTTCCAGACTTCCCCTTTGTCTCATTCCTGGTAAGGGTCTAGCTGACCTTTATCACAATACATTCCGAACTTCTTACTTACCGTCTCCAAAATCAAACTGCCCTCCAGGTTTCCTGGCTCTTTCTGAGTTTCACTTTTATTTACCACCCTTAACCTGTCTAACTCCTTAATTTTCTCCGAGTCCTTTGTCGGCAGTTCAAAGGGAAAATGATGGATAACATTATTTGGGGTACACTTGGGAGCTTCTCTCCCAAGGGAGGAGGGCTCAGGGGAGAGGATGAGTTCCCTGCAGCAAGAGGGAGTGTGACTAGACATCAGGAGGAAGGACTTCCTGCTTGGGTGCCCTACTTCTGATAGGGGGTATCACCTCAAGGGGCAGTGCCCAGGCCCTGAGTTCAAGTTCCAGGACCGGCACACACACACACACACACACAGTTTCTGCTAGTCACTAATTCTGTGAGTTGGATTAAGGCCTTTCCCATCGCTTTAAAGGGATAAGGTTGTTCTTGGAGGCTGTAGAAAGTAACTATTAGGTTCATTTTTGTTGCCTAGTCTTCATTACTTATCACTACTAGTTGGTGTGCCGGTCCTGCGCCTTGAGTTCACTACCGCTTGGGCCAAAGCTCCACCTCCGGCTTTGGTGGTTAACTGGAGATTAAAAAAGAAAAAAAAATGGGATTTCCTGCCCTGGGCTGGCTTCGAACCGTGATCCGAGGAGCTAGGCTTGCAGGCGCCGGGCTGCAGAGCCGGGACCGCAGCCCCGATT
>NW_012267308.1:558011-560268 GCF_000151885.1 Dipodomys ordii
CGAGCGGCGCCGGCTGCGAGCGCCGCGCGTCCCCGGCATCGTGGCCGCCCTCGTGGGTGCGCTTGTGAGCGGCGCGGCCGTGGGCTCCAGGACCTTCTCCAGCGGCAATTTTGAAAACAAGATTTCTGGGGGCTGAGAACTGCCGAACGAAGGAAAGAGAGCGACGCCAGCGGCCGACGTCATCCGAGCGCGCCGGAAGCGGCCCAACCATGAAGAGTAAGTGGGGGGCTGGAGGCCGCGCGGCGGGGCCGGGATCGGAGGGAAAGTACCCGCGCGGGGCGCAGTGCGGTCGGACGAGGGGGACCGCGGCTGCCTGGAGCGGCTGGGTCCACCCGATCGCCCCACCTCACAGAAAGAACCAGGCCCACGGAGCTGGGAAGGTGGCTCCGTGGGAGAGCGCTCGCCTCGCATGCGGGGGCCCTGGGTTCGATTCCTCAGCACCACATAAGCAGAAAGAGCCAGAAGTGGGAGCTGTGGCTCAAGTGGTAGAGTGCTAGCCTTGAGCTGAAGAGCTGAGGCACAGCGCCCAGGTCCAGAGTTCAGGCACCACGACCAACAACAACAAAAAAGAATCAGGTCCATCCAGGCACAGGTGGCTCACGCCTGTCCAACTAGACACGCAGAAGGCTGAGATCTGAGGATCGGGCTTCGAAACCAGCCCGGGCAGGAAAAATCTGTAGGACTCATCTCTAAGAAACCACCAAAAAAGCCAGAAGTGGAGCTGTGGTAGAGAACAAACCTTGAGTGGAAAGCTCAGGGACAGGGCCCTGAGTTCAAGCCCCAGGACTGCCACACCACACACACACACACACACACACACGAAAAAAGAAAAGAAACAGTCCCGGAGTGCAGTTTGACCTGGCTCAGTCTCTCAGATGGGCAGAGATGTCTGCTGAAGTGCTTTCCGTCTGCTGAAGTGCTTTCCCCAGGTCTGCTCATTGGTGCTGGAGAAGGGGCATTCAAGGCTTTGCCTGCATTCAAGGCTTTGCCGGCTTTCCACCCTTGTTTCTGATGTCATGTCAGTCCTGCTTAGACTTTCAGGGAAGCTAGCAGCCCAGCTATGGTAAGAAAGGGAGTGCAGGATCTGTAAAAATGGGTAGATTACACCCCAGCACACCCTCCTTGCAGTGATCTAGCATCCCAGCACATCTGAACTCCAGCCTAATCTGAAGGATTGTATAGAAAATGTAATGAGATTTTTTTAAATACCTAATGTAGATTTTAATCAACTGGCCTGGCAAGCAATAAGCGTTCAACGACCATTATATGTGTAATGTTGCAGCAAAATCTCCCACTCCAACCTAGGCATCTGACACAGCCCCTAAGATCCTGGGCTCTTTTTTTTTTTTCTGTGCCTAATTTGGGGCTTGAACTCAGAACCTACCTCTGTGCTTGTCCCTGAGCTTTTTCACTCGACTCTGATGCTCTACCACTTTAGCCACAGCTCACTTCTAGCTTTTTGCTGGTTAATTGGAGATGAGCCTCTCATGGACTTCCCTACCTGGGCTGGCTTCAAATTGTAGTGCTCAGATCTCACCCTCTCGAGTAGCTAGGATTACAAGCATGAGCTCAGCTCATTTTCTCTCCAGTTGGAGGCCTCATCTTGCATTTGGGAGACAGCTAGATCTTGTATATAAAACTTGTAATCATGTTGGTTTGTGTGATCAAATAAACACTAGGGATTATTACTAGCACAAGCCAACAGGAATGACATTTATAGACTGACTTGTGAGCTAAAATTTCTTATCACTGGCCTTTAAACTAGGCCTTTGTCCCCATTCTTCCTCTACTCATAGCCATATGCTCTCGCTAAAACCACCACCATGATTCTTTCCTTCAGAACCTAGAAAGAAAAACAGTATAGAATTCTAGTTTATAGAGTTCTTGACATCTGATTGTTTATATTGAGTCTAAAGGAAAATTACTGTATTTTAACAGTTCGGTTATATGTCTTCCAATTTTTTTTTTTTTTTGGTCGGGCTTGATTTCTGGACCTGCACTGTCCCTAAGCTCTTCAGTTCAAGGCAAGCGCTCTACCATTTGAGCCACAGTGCCACTTGTGGTTGCCTAGTGGTTAGTTGGAGATAAGTCTCAGACTTTTCCTTCCTGGACTGTTTTAAACCATGACCCTCAGATCTTAGCTTCCTGAGTAGTTAGGATTACAGGCGTGAACCATGGGCACACTGCCCTCTTCCAATTTTATGGATACTAAAATGTGGAAAACTTTTTTTGTTGTTTCCTTTTTTTTTTTTTTTTT
>NW_012267308.1:565798-577619 GCF_000151885.1 Dipodomys ordii
CACTTGAGCCACAGTGCCACTTCTGGCTTTTTTCTTTTTGCTTATGTGGTGCTGAGGAATCGAACCCAGGGCCTCAGGCATGCAAGGCAAGCACCCTACCACTGAGCCACCTTCCCAGCCCCAATGTTTTGTTTTTTTTATTGTCTGTTGTGAGGCTTGAATTCAAGGCCAAGGTACTGTCCCTAAGCCCTTTTTGCTCAAGGCTACTGCCCTACCACTGAGCCACAGCTCCATTTCTTGTTTGGGGATGGTTCATTGGAGATAAGTCTCACTGATTTTCCTGCCTGGGCTGGCTTCAAACCTTGATCCTCAGATCTCAGCCTCCTGAGTAGCGAGGATTACAGGCATGTGCCACCAGCACTCAGCTGAAACTTGTTTTTTTAAGGCCCCAAGCCCCATAATTCAGGAGTCCACATTAGATCTAGTTGTTCACCCACATATGTCAAAGAGTCTTGGTAAAGGGCAGAGAAAGGAGATTTGTTCTGTGGCAGCCAGGAAAGGCAGCACTTTAGTTTATCTTCAGCTATCTTCAGGGGTGCACACATTGGCTTCAGGTTCAGTAGGGAGAATTGGAGGGCAGAGAGTGAGAAAGGCATACAGAGCTAAAACAACCACGGGTCACAGGTATGGCCTGGTCGATCATGAGCTCAGTCTGTCCTTGAAAGAGTTCTGGGGAAGTGACTACTTTGTTACTGGAACAGAACAGGAACAAAATGGGCGTCTGAGGTCTTGGTTGTTTTGAGGTGAAAAGCAGACACTGCTGCTTGTGTGAGGGCAGTTTGCCTTCCACACAAGGTGGCGATCTGTGAACCTGGTCTCTCTTGGAGCCCATGGTGATTGCAAATTTGAGGGCAGCAGAGAAAAGCTCAGATCAAAGGGCACAGACTCAAAGTTGGAGGACTACTAATTCATTCAAGGACACAGCAAAAAGATCTTTTAAGTGGCTTCTGTGTGTGTGTGTGAGTGTGTGTGTGTGTGTGTATACACACGTGTGTACTGGGGCTTAAACTCAGCCTGGGCACTGTCCCTTAGCTTTTTCCACTCAAGGATGGTACTCTGCCACTTGAACCGCAACTCCACTTCTGGCTTGTACTGGTTCATTGGATTAAGAGTCTCATATCTTCTTGCCCAGGCTGTCTTTGAACCAGGATCCTCGGATCTCAGCTTCCTAAGTAGCTAGGATGACAGGTGTGAGCCACCCGCACGTGCCCAGCTTCAGTTACTTCTTAGGCTGATTTACATGTTGCAAATACATCATGGGGAGGGGAGCTCTACTGGGGCTGTGGCGTGGTCCCACCTGTTTGGCCTCCACTTGCCAACATCACTGCCAGGGGTCTGCAGTTAAAGAGGCAGCAAGAGTCCAAAGTAGTTCTTGCTCCTGGGTTTCTGAGATCATCCCCAGTTTGTGTTGGCTTTCTGGGTCTCCCCCACCCACCCAATTTCCCTAGCCACCTTGTCTATAAACCCAGGGTCATCAAACAAAAGTTTGCAGGATTTGCTCTTTTTTGTGTTTCAACCCTTTGGTTGGTTGGTTGGTTGGTTTGTTCTCTGGGGAGGGAAGCCAGGGTTTGGAATTGCCGAACTGCACCTCAGTCCTATTCTCTAATTCTGCACATTTCCTTCTAATGTCCTGCATAGTGTTGTGCTGTCATTGCAAGCCTCAGAAAGTGAGGGGACACCTCCCCTCCCCAGCCTAAGGAGCCTTGAGCAAGAGTAGAAATTATGTAGAGAAGGATTGGAGGTATGGCTCACTTGGTAGAGCACTAGCCAATGAGAGAAAGCGTCAGCAGGTACCAAATTTGATACCTGGTCTTGGACCAAGACGGGGGAAAAAAAGAAGTTATATGTGAAAACTTGTTCTTGTGGCTTGAAGGTCTGGACTTTGGTGCTGACCTCTGACCCTACAGGCAACACCTGTTTGCTTTTATTTAACTTTTTTAGTGGGGCTTGATCTCAGGGCTTGGGTACTGTCTCTTAGCTTTTTGCTCAAGGCTGGTGCTCTATCCCTTGAGCCACAGCTCCACTTGCAGCTTTTTGGTTGTTAGAGATAAAGAGTTTCATGAACTTTCCTACCCAGGTTGGCTTTGAACCACATTCATCAGATCTCAGCCTTCAGAGTAGCTGTGACTACAGGCATGAGTTACCAACCCCAACCTACCTGCTCAGTTTCACTAAAAATGCCAGTCACTTGGCCTCATGGTGGGGTGACCCTGGACTTGCTAACCCTTTGGACTCCCTGATTTCCACCAGCTTAGTCTAATATAGATTCTTTATGAATGACCTTCTACGTAAAAGCGGATTTACTGCCTGGTTTTCCTTACTCTCTTTTTCCTGCTTTGTTTTTATTTCCAGTGATCCCCAAGCTAAACTGTGTGTTCACAGTAGAAATCGATGGCTTTATTTCCTACATTTATGGGAGTAAATTCCAGCTGCGGTCAAGTGAGCGGTCTGCCAAGAAGTTCAAGGCCAAGGGAACCATTGACCTATGAACTCGGAGGCAGCTGAGACCTGATACCCGGGCTGCCCCAGCTTTCCGTGAGGAGATCGGGTTACAGACCTCTGCACACAGTGGCACCCTGTAAGGGACCTGGGGGGCATGGAAGGAAGCAGGACCTGACATTTCTGGGTGACGGCCCTAGAGAGACAAGATAGGCAGAAATCACAAGAACGAACCCTGGCTGACCGAAGCATAGGATTGTTAGTTTATATCTTTAGACTTACCTGTTTTCTAGATGTTCTGGAATAAGTCTGTTTATTGTGCAGTAATAAAATACACTCATAGGCATAAATAAGCTGCAAATTAAAAATCACTGCTACTAGGCACCATGGCTCATACCTATAATCCTAGCTACTCAGGAGGATGAGATCTGAAGATTACAGTTCAAAGTCAGCCTCGACAGGAAACCCCAGGCGACTGATTTCTGCTTAAGCAAAAAAAGCTGAAAGTGGTGCTGTGGTTCAGGTCCCCAGTACTGGCACACACACACACACACATTTTTTTTTTAAAATTGGCAAAGAGCAAGCAGAAAGCATCTGGCTCTGAGCTGCACTGAGGCCTGACTGAAGCCAGCCTGGGACCAAGATGGCCACGTGCTTGCTCATCTAAGACCCCAGCTGTCGCCTCTAATGGCTGATGTTTGAGAACCATGGGCTCCAGATGGCGTTCAGAAGTCTCCCAGCTCCCCGCTCTGGCCTGTGAGTGCAGATGTGGGACTCTGGGTCAGCCATTTTTTGGATACTAAAGAAGGTCACCAAATAACTGGTCCCGTCAGGTTCTGAAAAATAAACATGAAACACGCCTCCAAAAAGCTGTAAATTATGCCAAATAGCTTTCTTTCTGGACAATGGCTTTTGTGTTAATTTAGTTTGCATTTCTTCACTATAATGTCTCATTAAGACATCTGTTCAGTGTCTATAATATTAATTTAAGAGAAGGGGTTCTAATAGAAATGGATTTGGAATCGTCCATTTAATTAACCCCAAGGGCCTTGAATGGGTATCTTAAATAGATATCATTAACAAGAGTGCTAGACAAATTAAAATTAGAGTCAATAACATTCTTGTTAATTCTTCTTGAGCTGTGAAGGACAGGCAGAGGCAAGCTCCACACACACACAGCATCCCACCTTTTTTTGGGTCAGTTGTAGGGTTTGAACTTGGGGCCTGGTGGTTCTGTCCCTGAGCTTTTTCACTCAAAGCTAGCAGTCTAAACACTTGGAGCCATAGCTCTACTGCCAGTTTTCTGGTGGTTCATTGAAGGTAAGAATCTCATGCACTTTCCTGCCCTGGCTCTCTTTGAATCACAATCCTCAGATCTCAGCCTCCTGAATAGCTAGGATTACAGGTGTGAGCCACCAGTGCCCACCTACCATCCAATCTGTCACCCCTGAGCACAGCCAGGGTAGACAGACCTCAGCTTTATTCAAAGATAATGGTAGTCTTCAAAACCAGCCTGAGTCCGTGAGACTCTTATCTCCAATAAACCACTAGAAAACCAGGAGAGCGCTCACCTTGAGCTGAAGAGCACAGGGACAGTGCCCAGGCCCAGAGTTCAAGCCCCACAACTGACCAAAAAAAAGATAATGGTAGTCTCTAGCCACATAAGACAGCAACGTCCTCACTTTCCCACATCTCTGATAAAGATGAGTTTCCTCTTTGGTTTTGGTTTTGTTTGTTTCTTTGTTTTTGTACAGTACTGGGACTTGAACTCCTGGCCTGGGCACCATCCCTGAACATTTTCCACTCAAGGCTGGCATTCTACTGGAGCCAAAGCTTTTTGCTGGTTTATTGGAGATAAGAGTCTCTCCTCAGATTTCAGCCTCCTGAGTAGTTAGGATGACAGGCAGGAGCTACCAGCATCTGGCCTGACCAATTTGTGTTAGACTGGGTGTTGAGGTTCCTGCCTGTAATAGCTACTTAGGAGGCCAACATAGAGACTTTCTGACACTAACCAAAAAAGAAAAAAGAAGTAGAAGAAGGAGAAAATTTCTGTTCTTTCTCTGTTACACTTCCCTTGGGAACATTATTGGCTAAAGAATACCTAGGTCTATTGTGCAGATACTAATAGATACCTGAAATGATTTAAAATCTCTCTGGCAATCTTTTTCCTCAGCATGGCCCCAGGCTACCCTAACAGAGTTTGCCTAAAAATCAGATTTAAAGTAAGCAAATGCCAAGTTCCTAGAATAATCAGTTTCTCGCCAGATTCTCATTGTTGTCTCCCTTGACCTCCCCAAGTATTGTCTTTCATGAGTCTTGGACTTCCAGAGACCAAGAATTCAAGCACCAGGCATTGAGGCTCACACCTGTCATCCCAGCTACTCAGGAGGCTGAGATCTGAGGACCATGGTGCAAAGCCAGCCCAGGCAGGAAAGTCTGTGAGACTCAGATCTCAAACCACCAAAACCTCAGAAGGGGAGCTGTGGCTCAAGTGTTGGAGGACTAGCTTTGAACAGAAAAAGCGTAGGGGCAACACCCAGGCCCTGAGTTCAAACTCTAGGACCTGTACCAAAATAATAATAATGACTCCCTCCTCTGGGGTCTTGCTTCCCATAATTTGGCAACCATGAGTAACCACCACCACCTTCCCAGTTCCTGGGTCCTTGATAAAATAAGCACCTTGAACACAGGAAGGGGGTTGAGGCACGGCTTGGGTGGTAGAGCACTAGCTAATGAGTGAAAGCATCAGGTAGTGAGTTCAAGACCTAATCTTGGACCAAAAATAAGACAAAAGAAACATAGAAATTAAAATTAAGGCTGGGAATGTGGCTGACTGGTAGAGGAGTGCCTGCCTAGCATGCATGAAGCCCTGGGTTCAATTCCTCAGTACCACATACACAGAAAAAGTTGGAAGTGGCACTGTGGCTCAGGTGATATAGTACTAACCTTAAGCCTAAGAAGCTTAGGGACAGTGCCCAGGCCCTGGTCCTGGGGTTTGAACTCAGGGGTTGGAGGCGTGGCTCAGTTGATAGAGTGCTAGCCAGTGACCCAAAGCATCAGGTTCTGAGTTTGAGCCCCAGTCTCACATCTAAAAAGACACATGAATAAAGCTTGTGCGTGGGGGATCCCCAGGCCCTTGGAACACCCCAAAGCTACAACACTGTCTTCCAAACATGGCACCCCCACGTTTTGAGGGCTTCCTTTCCAAGCTGTCCACGTCTCCACAGCCTAGACTCACGGGGAACCCCAGAGCTGAGGACCGTGAACCCAGCATGGTGTACATCAACACACCATTCCCACAACCGTCGCTTTTTCTTGGCTTGTCTTTCTTCTTCTTTTTTCCTTTTGTCAGTGCCCATCCTGGGACTTGAACTCCAGGCCTAGGCACTGTCCCTGAGCTTCTTTTATTCAAGGCTGAAGCTCTACCACTTGAGACCCAGTACCACTTCCAGCTTTTGGGTAGTTCATTGGAGATGAGGGTCTCATACAGAGTTTTCCTGCTCAGTCTGGCTTCAGACCTGGGTCCTCAGATCTCAGCCTCCTGAGTAGCCAGGATTACAGGCGTGAGCCACTGGTGCCCAACTTCAAGGCTTGTTTCCTTGCAAGCATGAACCCTTGCCAGCTTCGGGCTCCTGGTGATGCTTGCTGCGGAATTTAAAGACTGCAATAATTATTGAACACCTTATTATCTGCTTATTATCTGGCTGCCTAATTAATGTAAATGAGAATTACGGCCTGTGCACCCAGGCCGATGTTTCTCCACAGAAAAACCTGCCAGCCATTTGGGCCCGTGCCAGAGGCTCTATGGGGTGGCCTCTGATCTGCTTTTGTTGAATAAAAGGTAAGTCATGCCAGGTGCTGGTGGTTCAAGCATGTAATCCTACCTACTCAGGAGGCTAAGATCTGAAGTATTGCAGTCCAAAGCCAACCCCCAGCAGACAAATCTGAGAGAGGTTGGTCTCTAATTAACCACCCAAAAGTCAGAAATAAGAGTGTAATTCAGGAGGCAGTGTCATCTTTGAGTGAAAAAAGGTCAGGGACAGCAGCACGCAGGCCCTAAGTTTAAGCCCTAGGTCCAGCACAAAAAAAAAAGGGGGAGGTGGGGCTGGGAAGGTGGCTCAGTGGTAGAGTGCTTGCCTTGCATGCATGAGGCCCTGGGTTCAGTTCCTCAGCACCACACACATAAGCAGAAAAACACGGAAGTGGCACTGTGGCTCAAGTGGTAGAGTGCTAGCCTTGAGCTGAAGAGCTGAGGGACAGCGCCCAGTCCCAGAGTTCAGGCCCCACAACAGACCAAAAAAAAAAAAAAAAAAAGTAGTGATGCTAAGAAATAAAATCAAAAGGGTTTTTAGGTGCCACAAACTCAGGAAATTGGGGCTGGTTTTCTGGAAGGGATAGGTGACACCCACCATGCTGGCTCTTTCCTCTCTGACCCCAAGCTCAGTGAGATCTGTACCTTTCTGGGCCTCTTCCCCGGATGGGAGCTAATGACAGTGTTCCTGCAAGGCCCATCCCCGTTTAGTCCAGCCCCACAACCTCTGCCTGCTCCCTGTTCTGCAGCTGACTCTCCTCTCTACTCTGCCCTGTAATGATGACACTTCTACTTTTAGGTTTAAACAAGTATTTTTTTTTCTTTTTGATCAGACATGGGACTTCAACTCAGGGCCTAGGCGCTGCCCCTGAGCTTTTTTTCTCAAATCTAGCACTCTACCTTTTTTTTTTTTTTTTTGTGGATGTTGATACTGGGACTTGAACTCAGGGCCTAGGATCTGACCCTTAACGTTTTACTCTACCACTTGAGCCACACATCCATTTCTGGCTTTTTTGTGCTGGGTCATTGGAGATAAGAGTCTCATGGACTTTCCTACCCTGACTGGCTTTGAACCACAGTCCTCACGTCTCAGCCTCCTGAGTAGCAGATTTACAGGCATGAGCCACTAGTGCCTGACAGAGGGTCAGCATCTTGAAAGGTCAGTCGCAACCCAGAACAGTGACTCTACTTAGGACTTCTATCCTGAACCCTAAGGGTTTGCAGCATCTTGGGTGTAGTGTCCCATTTAATTCAACCCCCAGTGTGGAAAAGCCAACCTAGCATCCAGAGCTGTAAATCCCAGCTTTGTCTCCAAAGTCTGAGCTTCTCACTCAGCATTTCTGTGAATGGAGGTTTGATGGGAAAGGAAAAAAAAAATGAGTTAGGAAACACACAAATTCCTTGGGATTTCCTTTTTCATTAAGCAGTTAAGGCATAATGAGGCCCAGCTGTCTCTTGCCTCATAATGTCACACTTGGGGTGCAGGGAGAAATTCAGTCCAGATAGCCTCAAATCTGCCTAGGATGTGATTAGAACAGGACTCCCTGGAATTCCAGCAAGATGAGCTTTCCTGTCAGGAGCCAGCAGCTCATGTCTGTAGTCTTCCTAGCTATTCGGGAGGTTAAGATCTGGAGGATCGTGGTTCAAAGCCAGTCCAAGTAGGACTTATCTCCAATTAACCAGCAAAAAGCCAGAAGTAGAAGTATGGCTCAAGTGGTAGAGCACCAGCCTAGTATGAAAAGCTAGGGAAAAGCACCCAGGCCCTGAGTTCAAGCCCCAATGCTGGTACATGCATGCACACACGCACACACACACACACACTCAAACTCATTGCCAACTAGATAAAGAACAAATGTAGGAAATTCTGTGCTATCTACACCAACCTTCCTTCCTTCCTTCTTTTCTTCTTTCCTTCTTTGTGCCAGTACACAGGCTTCAACTCAAGGCCTGCATGCTGTCCCTGGCTTCTTTTGCTCAAAGCTAGTTAATGCTCTACCACTTGAGCCATACCTGCACTTGTGGGTTTTTGTGGTTTTGTGGTAAAAGTCTCACAGACTTTCCTGCCCCAGTTGGCTTAAAACTGTGATCCTCAGATCTCAGACTACTGGGTAGCTAGGATTACAGGCGTGATCACCAGCACCCACCTTGATGGCACTTTAGAAAAGATTTGTGTCTCTCTTTTCCTTTAGCTTTTGGTTGGAGCCTGAAGGGGAAATCTGATGGGAAGCAGGTTCATCACAGCCCACAGTCATGAAAGGATGTATAGACAGCAGCGATGGCAGACACAGATCACAGACAGCAATAAATACTGATTCTGGGCACAGACAGGGTGGGGGCGGGGGGAGGGGAGTAGGAGGGGGGTGGAACTGTGCCTCAGTTTCAGATCCAGGGACCTACAACCAATGGGGTCCCCAACTGTTTTGTTCAGCTGCCTGTTCCGAACAATGTGACCCTTCCTTCCTTCCCTGCTCCCTCCCTTCCCTTCCCCTCCCCTCTCTGCCTCCCTCCCTCCTTCCTTTCTTCCTTCCTCCCTTCCTTCCTTTCCCCCTCTTTCCCTCCTCCCATTTCTGAGTGTTATGTTTTGTGCCGGTCCTGGGGCTTGAACTCAGGGCCTAGATCCAAGGTAGAGTGCTACCCTTGAGTCTTACAGGTGTGAGCCAGCACACCCAGCTCCAAGGACTATTTTTATATGACTTGTGAACTGTTTGCAATGGGTTTGGAGGATGGTTTGTTTTATTTTGTTACATATTTCAGTGGTTAGAAACCAAGTTAGAAAGAAGGCAGATCTGAGCCGGGCATGGTGGCGCAGGCCAGCAGGCCAGTAACCAGAGCTCTCCGCTCTTCTCCAGAACCTGCGTTCTGGGCTCCGATTGGTCCATATTCTGCTAGGGGGCGTGGTCGGGTGAGTTGGGACGCTAAGGGTTGTGGGTGGGCGTGGTCTGATGGTGGTCGTGGTCTGATGGTGGGCGTGGTCTGATGGCGGGCGTGGTCTGATGGCGGGCGTGGCCAGGACCCGCTAGCAGAACACAGAGGTCCAGGGTCGCACTCCCCCGCAGCTTTTCGGGGGGCACCACCAGGTCTCAGGGTGATAGTACAGCTACCAGAACTCGGGGGACCCGGCTGAGCAGGCGAGCCTGCCGGCGGGGTTCCGATCGCGGGATCCTAAGGAAGGTGCGGTGGGGGGACCTGAGGACTCAAGCCCTCAAACCAGGCCCAGCATTTCCCCGGTCCAGTGACAGCTGTGTGGGTGCTGGGAACCCTGTCTTCGTGAGGTTCGGGGGCCTCCTTCCTTAGAGGGGGGCTCTGGTGATCGCTTTCGGGGCTTCCTCAGGCTCCGAAGATGGCTTGGGGGTGGGGCGCTCATTTAGGAACCTCCTGACTCCTGGGATGTTTGGAACTTGTGACTCTGAGTAGGGCCTGTCTTAAGTCAGCCAGGCTGGGGTTCAGGCTTAGCTACTCAGGAGGGGGAGATCTGAAGATCAAGGTTCCTAACCAGACTGGGCTAAAGCCTGTGAGACTCCTATCTCCAATTAACCAGCCAAAAAGCTGGAAGGGGCTCTGTGGCTCAGGTGGTAGAGCAGACCCCCCCCAACTGTGATCTTCACAGACACCCTGAACCATGATCTCCACAGGCACCCCAAACTGTGATCTCCACAGACACCCCCAAACTGTAGTCTCCACAGACAGATACCCCAAACTGGGATCTCCACAGACACCCTGAACTGTGATCTCCACAGAGGGAGCAGTCATTTGATTTTTTTGGTGCTAGAACTGGAGATTGAACTCATGGGCACTGTCCCTGAGCATTTTGTGCTCAAGACTGGCACTGTACCATTTGAGTCACAGCTCCACTTGTGGCTTTTGGGTGGTTAATTGTGTAAGGTCTGCCCTGGGCCATGCAGGCCTTGGCCTCCCCGCCCCCATCTCCCCTCATCAAGCCTTTCATCCGACCAGGGGAGGGTCCCAGGCCATGACGTTCCATCCACACTGGGATACCTTTCTCCCACCTGGCCATACCTCTTCCGGTCCCTGACCTAGATAAGTCCTGGATGAGTCTTCCCTTTGGCCTTGCGCATGCACAGCGTGGCAGCAGATCAGTAATACAATAAACTTCTCTTTCTGCCTGAATACCGTGTGGTGCTCTCTTTATCGGCTACCTAAGTAAACCTGTTTAATTTACCTTACAAATTGCAGATAAGAGTGTCACGGATTTTCCTGCCTGGGATGGCTTCCCTTGGCAATCCTCAGGTCTCTGCCTTCTGAGTAGCTGGGATGACAGGCGTGAGCCACCAGTGCCCAGGCCAGACTTGGAATTTGAACCAAGCTGCTGTTAACACAGAGGCAGTGAGCAATCAACCAGAAGAGAGACTACTGCTGGATCATCTGGCTGTTGTATTATCTCTGTGCAGACTAGAGTTCACTCAGCCCACCCTCCCCCCAGCCTCCTTCAAGGCTTCCAAGACAATGCTGGCTGCCCTGAAGCTCAAGTCTGTCATCCTAGCTACACCGGAGGCTGAGATCTGAGGATTGCAGTTTGAAGCCAGCTCAGGCAGGAAAGTCCATGAGACTCTTATCTCCAATGAACCAGCAAAAAGCCAGAAGTGGCAGAATGGCTCAAGTGGTAGAGCACCAGCTTTGAGTGACAAACCTAAGGAACAGTTCCCAGGCCATGAGTTCAAGCTCCAGAACTGGTACACACACACACACACACACACAAACTTCCAAGAAAGGCCCAGCCATGAGACTGAGCCAGAAGCACCTGTCTAGCCCACCCTGCCAAGGAAGAAAGGCAGGGGGTTGAGCAGAAGAGCCTGGAGCAGGCCAGGCCAGCCCCTGCCTGCGACTAGATACAAGGAAAAGAGACGGTTTGTTGTTGTTTTGCTTTGCTTTTTTCTTTTTTTGCTGGTTCATTGGAGATCAGAGTCTCATAGACTTTTCTGCTTGGACTGGCTTTAAAACGTAGCAGGTCGGGTTTATTTATATTTGTGTCTTATGTTTTTGTGAACTTGGGACCTAGACACTGTCCTTTAGCTTTTTCTATTCAAGGTTGGCACTCTACCACGTGAACCGTGGCTCCACTTCCAGCTTTTTGCTAGTTTATTAAAAATAATCATCTTAAAGATAATTCCTGTCCCAGCTGGCTGTGAACCCTGGTCCTCAGAACTCAGCCTCCTGAGGATCTAGGGTGACAGGTATGAACCTCCACTGCCAGATTTGTAGGTCTGTTTATTGTCAGCTTGCAGTTTCCCTGCCTCCATTAGTAGCCAAGTAGCATGTTCGGATTAGTAAAAGTATTTCCTACATCGTAGTGGCTACCAGGAAGCTCCCTGCCTGAGAGAGGCAGGCTCAGGGGAGTGGGGGCAGGACTCAGCTCTCTCTCTCTCTGGTGCTTAGCAAAGCTGGCTTAAGCAACAAGGAAGATTTTCATGTGAGTCTGTGCTTACCAAGAAAAGCCTCAGGCTGGGCACCGGTGGCTCACGCCTGTAATCCTAGCTACTCAGGAGGCTGAGATCTGAGGATCATGGTTCAAAGCCAGCCCGGGCAGGAAAGTCCATGAGACTCTTATCTCCA
>NW_012267308.1:582709-592305 GCF_000151885.1 Dipodomys ordii
AAAAAACAGGGGAGTCGCTTGGGTGCCCCGTGTGTGTGTGTGTGTGTGTGTGTGTGTGTGTGTGAGTGTGAGTGTGTGTGTGTGCAGGCCAGGGACTAGGCGTGTTGTGCATTCTAGACATAGAGGCCTTGGTTTTCCCCTTGCACACCTGAGTGCTAAATCAGACAAAAGGGAGCCTTAGAAAGTTTCCTGCGGGTGGCTCACACCTGTAATCCTAGCGATTTAGGAGGCTAAGATCTGGAGGGTCGCTGTTTGAAGCCAGCCCAGGAAGGAAACATCTGTGAGACTCTGATCTCCAATGAACCACCACCAACCAAAAAAAGCCAAATGTGGAGCTGCAACTCAAGTAGTAGAGTGACAAAGTTCAGGGGATAGTGCCCAGGCCCTGAGTTCAAGCCCAGGATGGGGGGGGGGGACAGGGGGAGTCAGCACCGGCCTCTTCAGACCTCAGCCTCCCGAGTAGCTGGGATTACAGGCATGAGCCACAGTGCTTGCCTCTAAACCGAGAGGCGGGTGTCCTCACACATGCCTGACCCACCCCTGAGCGCGTGGCCAGCTGAGAGAGGGTGGGATTGCTTTGCTGAGGCACCCTCCTCCCCATTGGCTTCTCAGCCACACAGACCAGCTCAAACTGGTTCTACGGCCTGGGCCAGCTAGGCCAGGAGGTGAAGGCAGATTTCCTGACCTCTCAAACCCAAGCCAGGCATGCCCTCTCTTCCCCAGGGCCAGATCACACCCCGGATCCTGGGACCCCACCTCTCCCCTTTTGCTGGAAATCCTCAGAATCTAGAGGACACCTTCATTGACCGCCGGCCAGGACCTCAGCCCTGATGTGCAGGCAGGCTGGCTGCGGGGGTGAGGGGTGGACTGCGCTCACGGTGGGCAGGTCAGACCAGCCCAGGCCTCCACTCATCCCCCAAGGCCCTGCGGCAGGGAGGGGTGGGACTGAGGCTGGCATCTGGATGCGGCTGTAGAGAGAGCGAGGGAGGGAGGGAGGGAGGGAGGGAGGGAGGAGAGAGGGAGGGAGGGAGGGGCGCGATGCCATCCCTCCCCAGCAGAAGGCGCTGCAGGCAGGTGGAAGAGCTTTGAACCACGATCCTCTCGATCTCGGAGAGCTGGGAGGACCGGTATGAGCCACCGGCATCCACCCCCACCTGGAGGAACTTTCTAGGCGTCTGGTCCTTCAGCAGGCTCTGGGGCCCCAGCCTAGCGCCGCACGCACATGCGTGCACACAGACACACACACACATGCACACACGCATGTGCACGCGCGCGCACACTTCCAGCCCGGGGACTCCGCGCCTCCTCCGCTGCCTGATGCGGGAAACTGAGGCACTGGACAGCGACAACCCCTGCGCGCGGGGACCCCGGCCGCGCCCGCCTCCCGCGCCCGCCGGGTCCCGTCCCGGGGACGCCGGGCTCCGCCGGCGCCGCTGCGGTACCGGGCGCGGCCACAAGATGGCGCATCGCAACAACGAACGGCCGAGGCGCGCTGGGTAAAGATCAAGCCTGGAGCCGAGGCATCTCCGCAGATGGGGGGGGCTTCTCCTGCTAGTTTTACACCCCGATTCTGGCCGAGGTAAAACAAGGGTGAGCTGCACAGCTGGCCGGGCCCTCAGTCTCAGCCACCCCACTAGATTCTGGGGTGCATCCTGTGAGTGAGGATGTGTGGAAAAGTGCACCCCAAAACCTTGGGGGGTAAACAAGACTGGCTTACCAGTTTTTGTTTTTGCTCAGGGTTGTGGTGCTCTACCACTTGAACCATAGCTACACTCCTGGATTTTGCTGGTTCGCTCAGAGATAAAGAGTCTCGGGGATTTTCCTGGTGTTTGAGGATTTCTGGCGCTATGGGCAGATCCACACCACCAAGTTTGTGACTTTACAGAAGGTAGGAACTTCTTTTGTCCCTTTTTGCACTAGGGGGAGGGGGGTTGGTGCTGCTTCCTCACTGCAGGATAAGATGATGTGTTGTCTTTTTGGGTTGTTGGTGGTGGTGGTGGTCGTGGGACTTGAACTCTGGGCCTGGGCGCTGTCCCTCAGCTCTTCAGCTCAAGGCAAGTGCTCTACCACTTGGGCCACAGCGCCACTTCTAGTTTTCTGGTGGTTAATTGGAGATAAGAGTCTCAGGGACTTTTCCTGCCCTGGGCTGGCTCTGAACCTCAGTCCTCAGATCTCAGCCTCCTGAGTAGCTAGGTTCACAGGTGTGAATCACGGGCGCTAGGCTGTATTAAGTGTCTTGAGGACACCGAATCAAAAATAATCACAGAAGCCAGGCATGGTACAACCTATTCACAAAGCCTGAGAATCAGAAGTTTAAAGTCCACCCTGGCTACACAGTCAGAATCTGAGTGGAAAAAGCAAACACACAAGCAAACAATCAACCTAACAAATAGAGCCCAACACCACTGCCTCACACCTGTCATCCAGGCCCCTCAGGAGGCTGAGATCTGGAGGATCATGGTTCAAAGCCAGCCTGCGACAGGAAAGTCCATGAGACTTGATCTCCACTGAACCACCAGAAAGCCAGAAGTGGAGCTGTGGATCAAGTGGGAGAGCGCTAGTCTTGAGCAACAAAACAAACAAAAACAGGCCCTGAGTTCAAGCCCAGTAAGCAGCACAAATAAATACAAACACACCACCACAACAAAAATATATTTACTGTTTTCCAATAAAAGCACAGATGAAAAGAAATAATTCACGCTCATTCAATCAAATGCACAGAAGGTCACTATTTTAGACAGGGTCTCTCTCTGGGCCCGCCCAACCAAACCAAACCCCACCCCTCCCCACTAGTGTTCTTATGGTGAAATTAGCAAACAAAGACACTGCCAAGGACACCTTCCAAAAACAAAACAAAACAGTTTCAACTTGGGGCAGGGGGAGGGGAGGGGGGAAGGAAGTCCTTCTGGTTTAACCCTTTGTGAGGAAAGTGAGTTTAAAACAATATGCCTCAGCTGGGCTTCGTGGCTCAAGCAGGTAATCCTATCTACTCAGGAGGCTAAGACCTGAAGAATGAGGTTCAAGGCCATCCTGGACAGGAAAAGTCTGTGAAATTCTTATCTCCAGCGAGCCAGCAAAAAGCTGGAAAGAGGGGTGTGGCTCAAATGGTAGACCGCCAGCTGTGAGCAAAAAAGTTCAGGGACGGCACCCAAGCCCTGAGTTCAAGCCCTCATCCTGGCGCACGCACACATACCACAATTGCAAATTGTAGACTAATATCCCACTGTGAAACTGGGTTTTATTAGATGGCTCAGTCTGGCACTGGATGGCTGAACTCAAGTGATCTTCCTGCCTCGGCCTAAGTAGCTGGGACCACAGGCCTGTACCACTGTACTTGGCTGTACACACTAGATCCCTTTGTAATTTTGTCTTTTGACACGCAACTTACACATTGTGGTTAGAGCACACCGGGGAAAGCGTTTTCAGGACACCACGTTTTTGTTTTTAGTTTTGGGTGCCAGGTACTCTCTTCCTTAGCTTCGTGGCTCCATGCTGGCACTCCTCCACTACAACCGATGTGCCAAACTTCCAACAGATTCATTGGAGATTAAGGGACTAAAAGACTTTGTGACCTGGGCTCGCCTCAAACTGTGATCCTCCGACCTCAGCCTCCTGAAAAGCTGGGATTACAGGTGTGAGCCATAAGCACCCAGCCTAGAAAATACAGTTTTTAAAAATGAAGTTGGGAATGGTGGACTTACACAGGAAGATCACTTGAACCCAGGAAGTAGAGGCCCGATATTTTAAGTGATGTTTAACCTAAATCTAGAGAAGAAAATTAAAAATACAATACAGAGATATCATGATTTTGGTTTGTTTTTTCCTATGAAGAAGACAAGGCCCTAGGAAGAGGGAAGAGGAGGATGGAGTTAGCAGGGACTTTGGTGCCTGCCATTAGTGTCACACGGCTCGTGAGCAGGCCACTATCTCCCTCCAAGGACCCAAGACATCCCATGGTTGGGACGAGTGCGAATCAGCATGATTCTGGCTGCTTTTGACACTGTATTTTCAGTGTCAGTCCTGGGGCTTGACCTCATGACCCGGGTGCTGTCCCTGAGCTTTTGCTGTGCTGAAGGTTGACACTCTAACCAACTGGGCCACATCTCCACTTCCAAGTGTTGTTGTTTTGCCAGTTCCTTGGAGATAAGAGTCTCATGGATATTCTTGCCCAGGCTGGCCTCGAACTGCGATCCTCCAGATCTCAGCCTTCTGAGTAGTGTGACAGATGTGAACTGCCAGTGAGATTTCTAGAATCTACAGTGATCCTCCAGATCTCAGCCTCCTGAGTAGCTGGGATGACAGGTGTGAGCACCAGCACCCAGCTAGGCTGTGAGACTCTGGAAGAATCACCCTGCAAAAATCAAAAACAAAAACAACGGGGATGCGGTCCCGAGAGAGAACCAGACCTGGCCAGCTCAGCAGGAGAACTGGACAATCTTTCCTACCCCCGGGGATGACCACAGGCTCGTTAGGGCTCCAGCCCCCTGCAACACAAACCCCAGCTGGTCTCCTACACCCGCGCAGGATTAGAACTCAGCACCCAGGCTGATGAGGCAGCCGGCTAGTCCTCATAGCGAATCTCAGCTCGCAGCTCTTTGCTGACGTAGTTGACCACGAGGGCCAGCAGCTGCTGCTGGAGGGCCTCGCTGCCCAGGACCAGGGCTGTGAGCTGCACCGCGTCCGCCCAGTCCAGACCCCGCACGATGGCCTCCACCTCGGCAAACAGCCGCTGCTGCTCAGAGGCGGGCAGCTCCATCAAGATCTGCGGGACTGGCTTAAACTGGCCACTGGTCATCCAGGCTCCGAGAAGACCCCCGACGGCGCCCCCTAGAAAACACAAAGGCCAGAGAGTCGGTAATGGGCTAACCCAAGGTTCCCACTCCAAGCCTCTTCATGTGAGAGAAAGGTTTAATGGTTTTGTTCCTGTTTTGTGCCAGTGCTGGGTGGGACTTGAACTCAGGGTGTGGGGCTGTCCCTGAGGGTTTTTGGTTTTGTTGGTTTCTTTCTGTTGTTGTTTTGCTCAAGGCTAGTGCTCTACTACTTGAGCCACAGCTCCACTTTTGGCTTTTGTGGTGGTTCCTTGGAGAGATTTTCACAGATTTTTCCTGCCCAGGCTGGCTTTGAACCATGATCTTCTCCATCTCAGCCTCCTGAGTAGCTAGGATGACAGGCATGAGCCAACGGTGCTCAGCTTAAGGTGATGTATGGAAGCTGGTAGTGGCTCACAGCTCTCATCCTACCTACTCCGGAGGCTGAGATCTGAGGATCTGGGCTCAAAGCCAGTCAAGTAGCAAAGTCTGTGGGACTCTGATCACCAATCCATCAGTACAAGGCTACAAGTGGAGGTGTGGCGCAAGTGGTAGAGCACCGGCCATGAGGATAAAAGCTATGGAGAGCATCCAGGCCCTGAGTTCAAACCCCAGGATGGGCACATGTATACCCCAACAACCCCCACCCCACCCCAGACACACACACAGAGGAGCAGCTGGCACCCAGGCCAGACACTGTCTGCCACTAGGAACAGATCTGTATCTTTACAGATGCCTAACAACTTTAAAATACTGGCAATGAGATACTGCAAGAAGCTAAGGGAGGGAACAGCAAACAGAGAACTTTCACCATAGAAAATTCCAGCCCCCGTGACCTAATGGATGGAAGCTCTCAAGGTCAGCGTTCCCCAGTGACGTGGCCCAGCGCCATGGGTCTGAAGGAATGACACAGAGAAAGCCACGATCCACGCAATTCCTTCCAGCACCATGGTCCCGTCTAATCAGGCACACACAGAGGATTCTGTAAAACACCTGCCCAAACCAGGCACTGATAGCTCATGCCTCACATCCTAGCTACTCAGGAGGCTGAGATCTAGAGGATGGTGGTTTGAAGCCTGCCTGGGCAGGAAAGTTCGTGAGACTCTATAATCTCCCATGAACCTCCCAAAAATCACAAGTGGAGGTGTGGCTCAACTGGCAGAACACCAACCTTGAATGAAAAAAACGAAAGGACAGTGCCCAGGACCTGAGTTCAAGCTCTAGTACCAGCACACACACACACACACACACACACACACACACACACACAGAATAGCCGCTTGCCAACTGGACTCAGAAGACAAAGCAATGTGGGCTGGTCCTGTGCCTCATGCCTGCAATCCAAGCCAATCAGGTTAGAGGATCACAAGCCAAGGCCAACCAGGCAAAAGCATGAGACCTTATCTGAAAAAAAAGAACAAAACCAAAAACTGACCAAAAAAATACTAAAACAAAAAATGACAGGAGGTGGGGCTCATGTGGTAAAAGACCTTCTTTGCAAACACAACTCTATGACTTCAATCTCCAGGACTGCCAAAACTGAAAGTGCTCCCTCCCTCCCTCTACCGCGGGGGGCCCCCCCCCACTCTCTGAAACAAAGGAACCCCCTATGGAGGGAAAATTGCTAATCTACATACTTGACTGAGTCTCTCTCCCTCCCCACCCCCACTTCCCAGGACATCCATGAAACACTTATCGCCAACAAGGGTTGAACTCTTTTTGGGGGGGAGGGGAAAGGGTGTGTTGGTGATGAACTCAGGTCCTGGGCACTGTTCCCAAGCTCTTTTGCTCAAGGCTAGTGCTTTACCACTTTGAACCACAGCTCCACTTCTGGTTTTCTGAGTCTCAGGGACTTTCCTGCCCAGGTTGGCTTCAAACTGAGATCCTTAGATCTCAGCCTCCAGAGTAGCTAAGATGCCACCAGTGCCTGGCAAACTCTTGTGCACTAGATCTTTAGGAGAACATGACTGATTTACAGAAGCACTTACGGCCAAATTAAAGAAAAAAAAAATTCGCCAAGAATATCAACCTGCAAACGCCTCACTCTCCGTTTCTGGGTCAAAAGCCATTGTCACCCAAGATCAGTGGTGGGACAAGGCCGGGGGGACGGGAGCTCTACCAATTGAGCCACAGCTCCACTTCCAACTTTTCGATTGTTCATTGGAGATAAGAGTCTTACAGACTTTTCTGCCGGGGCTGGCTTCGAACCCTGATTCTCTAGATCTCAGCCTCCTGAACAGATGAGATTTACAGGTCCGAGCCACAGGTACCCTGCTTCAAAGACTGTTTTTCAATCACTACCGCCCCCAGACAGTATGTCTACAAAATAGTCACACTTACCAACAGCCAGTCCTGGGGGCCCACCAACTAGGCCACCGACAAAGGCCACAGCCCCTGTGACCAGGGCGCCCTTCCCAGAATGTTTCACGGCAGCCTGCATCTTCCTCTCCTCTGAGATGGAGCAGAGCAGCTGCATGACGTCTTGGACCACGATGGGCATACCGACCAACCTATGGAAAAAGTACAAGGGAGAAGATGCAAATGACTTGGGGTGTGGGCGTTTCCATCCAATGGCTGCACTTCTACAGTGTGGAGGGCGGGATGCAGAGATGCAGGTCAGCCCTAGACATGAGAGCAGAGGGCATCACGGGAAATATCCATGAATGGGATAATTCACAAAGCGAAGCCACAGACAGGAGAGAGTTTTTCTCTGCCTTCCAATTAATTTCCAACTTATTAAAGATTATAGACCCATCTTGGCCATTCTCTTACATCTTGCTTCTTCCCTTCCTGTCTTTCTTTTTTTGTGCTGGTAGTGGGGCTCGAACTCAGCGCCTCACATTCTCTCTTGGCTTTTCTGCTCAAGGATGGTGCTTTACTACTCAAGCCACACTTCTGGTTTGTCAGCGATTCCTTGGAGACTCAGGGATTTTTTTTTTCTAGCCTCAAACTATGATCCTCAGGTCTCTGCCTCCTGAGTAGCTGGGATTCCAGGCTTCTGCCAGATCCCCTGGCTCATCAGCAGACCTTTCCATTGGTTCCAGCAACCTTCAGCCTATGCCAGGCCTGGCGGAGAGCAGCAAGCCTCAGCGGTGTCTAGGACAGTAAGGACTCTTGGAGTGCCTTGGCACTTGCCTGTTGTGGGGGCCCTGGGCAGATAAACTATGGCAAGAAGATGCTTGGAAGAATGAGGTCAAGTTGTATGGAGAGAGAGAGGGTGAGTGTGGGCATTACAGATTCTCAGCCATGCACACCACTGGGGTTCTTGAGCAACTGCCATATTATTCCACTCTTGGACATTGGAGTCAGAGACAAGATAAGCCAGAAAAGTGGTTAAAAGAAACCAAAGGAATTCCAGGTAGTTGGGAGGAGTAGCTCACGCCTGTAATCCCAGCTGCTCAGGAGGCTGAGATCTGAGGAGTACGTTCAAGGCCAGCCTGGGCAGGAACAGTGGTTTAACTGATCAATCTTGAATTAAAAAGTTAAGGCTCAGGAGGCTGGGAAGGTGGTGCAGTGGTAGAATGCTTGCCTTGCATGCATGAGGCCCTGGGTTTGATTCCTCAGCACCACATAAGCAGAAAAAGCCGGAAGTGGCACTGTGGCTCAAGTGGTAGAGTGCTCACCTTGAGCTGAAGAGCTGAGAGACAGTGCCCAGGCCCAGAGTTCAGGGCCCATGGCTGACCCCCCCCAAAAAAAAAAGTTAAGGCTCAAGCTGGGAATGTGGCTTAGTGGTAGAGTGCTTGCCTAGCATGCATGAAGCCCTGGGTTCCATTCCTTAGTACCAAATAGTCACTCAAGTGGTAGAGTGCTAGCCTTGAGCAAAAGAAGGTCAGGGACAGTGGCCAGGCCCTGAGTTCAAGCCCCAGGACTGTCAAAAAAAAAAAAAGAAATGAAAGAAAAGAAAAAGAAAACTAAGGCTCTGAGTTCAAGTTCCCAATACCAGCAAAAACATAAAGAAAAAACAAAAGTAAAATAAACAGCAGAGCCGGTTCTGCTCCTTAGAGCTGGGGTGGGGGAAGGGAGGCCTTGGTCTTCCTCCTTCCTCCTCCTCAGATCAATATGTTGGGGTGCTTGTTAAAGGGATGGGATAGAGAAACTGGTGTATGGGGGAAACTGTATTGACCAAGCACTTTTGGTTGTGCAAGCATTTGTGTGTATTTTTGTGTCAGTACTGGGACTCGAACTCGGGGCCTGAGTGCTGTCCTTGAGCCTTTTCACTCAAGCCACAGCCTCCACTTCACACCTTTTCTTTTTGTTTTTTGCTAGTTTATTGGAAATAAGAGTTTCACAGACTTTCCTGCCCAGGCTGGCTTCAAACCAGGATCCTCAGATCTCAGCCTCCTGAGTAGCTGGGGTGACAGTGTGAGCCCCGCACCCGGCTCACGTCCCCTTCCTTTTTCCTTCTTTCTTTTCTTTCTTTCCTTCTTTTTTTCTCTTTCTCTTTCTCACCCTTCCTTCCTTCCTTCCTTTCTTTTTAACACTATCAGAGATGAAGCCCACTATTGAGTGTGATCACCAGCACTGCTCAACAGACAAATATGCACACTAATAAAAGGAATTTTTTAAAAAGAGACAAGGCCGCGGTCCTCAGCGCTTTCTGCGTCTGGGAAGTTGCACAGCTTCGGTCCGGGGCTTGTGCACACTCCTCCTGCGTGTGCACAGGATACAGACCCGCAGGCTGCGTTTCACTGCCTGAGTCAGGGCCAGGGCCAGCCACACTGCACGGCTGGCTTTCTGCTGCTGAGCTGGGGATGGGCGTCTTCTGACTGTTCCTGCCCTTTGGGGGGG
>NW_012267308.1:594385-608150 GCF_000151885.1 Dipodomys ordii
AAAGAAAAAGAAAAATTCCTGAAACACCATCACCATTTTCACCGTGTGCCTGTGTTGAATTTCTCATTTTCTTTGAGGTACTGAGGTTTGAATTCAGAACAGTACAGGGAGTTTGGGTGTTTTTTGTTTTGTTTTGTTTTGTTTTTTGGTCGGTTGTGGGGCTTGAACTCTGGGCCTGGGCACTGTCCCTGAGCTCTTGAGTTCAAGGCAAGCACTCTACCACTTTGGGCCACAGCACCACTTCTGGTTTTCTGGTGGTTCATTGGAGATAAGAAGCTCACAGACTTTCCTGCCCAGTCTGGCTTTGAACTGCGATCCTCAGCTCTCAGCCTCTTGAGTAGCTAGGATTATAGGCATGAGTCACCAGCGGCCAGCAGTTTCCAGCTTTTTCTGTGTATGTGGTACCGAGGAATTGAAACAGGGCTTCATGCAAGCACTCTACCACTAAGACACATTCCCAGCCCTAGTTTTGCCTTCTTGTCATCGTCCTAGCGTCCCTCTGTGGAAATAGAATCTTGTAGACATTTCTGTCCTGGCTGGCCCTGAACCTCCATCCTCTCAAGCTTAGCCTCCCACATGGCATGCATTGACAGGTTCAAAGCATTGCTCATCACTATGGGCTGAGAAGAGGCCTCATGAACGTCTCTGTCATTGGTCTGGAACTGTGATCCTCCTGATCTCAGCCTCCCAAGTAGCTAAGATTACAGGCATGAGCCACACTGGTGCCAGGCTCCAACTTTTCTCCTCTTCTCTTCTAATAAAGATACAAGGCCTGTTATAATAATGACCAATCCAACCACCTCCCCTCACCCAATACCACGGGGACTTTCCCCGTGTGTGTACAAGGTCACACAGCCATAGGGTTAGGACTTCAGAGCCATTTCTGGGTGATCCACTTCAGCCCTTCAAACTAGAAGTCCAGCCAATGGCTCTGGGTGACCCAAGATAAACTGGAAATGGTGCTGTGGCTCAAATGGTAGAGCGCTAGCCTTGAGCTGAAGAGCTGAGGGACAGTGCCCAGGCTAGAGTTCAGGCCCCATGGCCACCCCTCCCCCTAAAAAAAAGTTCCAGGATCAGCTGCTCTTAAAAAAAAATCTAGGAATTCTAAGCATTTATAAATGAGCCTGACAGAGCTAAGTTTCACCCCCAAAATCTGTCTCCTGAAAGAAAAAAAAAACAGAAGGTTGTCCTATTTTAAGATGAACTAAGGCATTTTAGTATTCCTCTCAGAGCACAGAATTCAAAGCAGGCTGGGGCCCCGGAGAGGCCTGGCTGCTCCGGAGGGGTCTGGGCAGCTATGAAAGATGAAAAAAGAAAAGCTCCACCTTATCTCTCACTTCAGACTCCACTGGAGAAGAGTGCTTCTATTCCGCAAAGGCTGGTTTCCAGTCTGGGAAGAATGACTTCAATGGCCCTGTTGTCTGTGCAAACTCTCAAGATTCTATAATTACCCTGCTTCCCTTATAATGCAGTTTCTGGAACAATAGGACTTTTATTGTATTGCCGTATCTGTTATAATAGATGTTTTATTACAGAAAATTATGGTCGAGTCACTCTTATGAGTCTCAAGTTTTTATTTCAAATTACTCCTAAGATGGAAATTCTTTCTCCTAAGTAATTTTTCTTCAGTGCTATATTTGATTTTTTTTTCTTTTTTGGTACATTTCTTCCTTCCTTCTTCCTTTCTGTCCTTCCTTTCTTCCTTCCCCTCCTCTCTCTCTCCCTCCCTCCCTCAAATGGTGCTCAACCATTTGAATCACACCCCCAAACCTCTTTTTTGCATTGGTTAATTCTGAGGTGCAATTCCACTTTATGCTCAGCATGGACTGTAATCCTCTTACTTATAATTCCTAGTGTTGCTAAGGTAAGTGCCTCTTCACCGAGCCTTTGGTTGAGATGGGGTCTGGGCAACTTTTATGTCTGGGCCAGCCTTGAACTGCAATCTCTTTATCTCTGCCTCTCAAATAGCTAGAATCATAAATGAGCCACAATGCCTGGTCTTTTGGTTTTGTTTTGTTTCTGTACCAGTACTGAGGCTTGAACTCGGGGCCCTGAGCTGTGCCTTAGCTTTTTCTCTCAAGGCGAACGCTCTATCACTTGAGCCATGGCTCCACTTCTGGCTTTTGCTGGTTAATTGGAGGTTAAGAGTCTCTCAGATTTCCCTAGGTTTGTTTGAGATATTTTTTTATGCTTGGATTGTTTGTTCAATAGCAGAATATTTTCTTTTGCTCCAGTAGACAAACTTTGAAGTCAGTCCTGGTATTTATTTATTAGCCTGCAAGGATCACTCAACTTAAACACAAATTCACCTACATGGTCTGGATGGATCTGAGTAGGTTTGTTTTTATTCTTTTATTGTTTGTTTGTTTTTGTTAAGTCCTGGGCTTAAACAAAGATGCCAAGCCCTGCTTTCAGGGCCCTGTGTTCTTTCTCTGGACTTTGTTGAACTTCCCCCAGACTGAGGAGTCAGGGATTGCCCCTGACGGAGCTCTAAATCTCAGAAAGAAGAGGATCTGGGTCCTACAGCCCCAGGGGGGGGGGGCGTGCGTGCCTGTGTGTGTGTGTGTGCACGCGCGTGCGTACGTGTGCGTGTGTGTCTGTGTGCGTCTCTGTGTGCACTGGGGCTTGAACTCAGAAGCTAGGCTTGGAACCATGATCCTCTAGATCTCAGCCTCTTGAGTGGTTATGATTCCAGGCGTGAGGCACCCGCCCCTGTGCTCTCCCGGACAGTCAAGCTGTTTTTCTTAAATACGCTCCCCAGAATATCTGCCGACAACTCCAAGACTATAACATGCAGAGAATGGGAACAAATCAGCTTGCAATAATACGACAGACAATACAACAAGGCAGGCAGGGGACACCCCGTGTGCCCTCATGCACGTGCACCAAGCTGGCAGCACCCCACTTTTGAGATCCTGAAGCCCCCATCCCTTCCACAAAAGCCCCATCTGTGCCCAGCCCTGAGGGGAGGGGGGAGCCACTCAAATAATTAAACATGGAGCAAGCAGCGTTTGTGGCTTTGAAACGAATGTGAATGGAGCCGCCAGACAATGCCCGTTGTGTGTGGCAAGCTGCTTTCTGCTAAGTTTTATCCAGTCATTTGCATGCCATTTCAATACAATTAATGAATTACGCCTAGGCTTTTTGGGGGGGGGGTTGTTGACAAGAGATGAAAGTCTTCCTTTCCTTTCTTCTTGAGATCCTGGCAAGACCAGAAGATAGACAGACAGACAGACAGCCCTCCTCTAGAGCTTAAGGTCAGTTTTTCTATGTTCTGATCATGCACCTGGGCTAGCAAAGCTGAACTTGAACTTTAACCATGGTATTTTGCCATCATTTCTTCCTGGAGGAGCTCAAGCAGCAACAATGCAGCCAGAAAGCAAACCCGCGGTTACTGTTTCCTGTAGAGAAAACAGAGAGGTAACAGTGTCTCCAACCTGCCACCAGGCTGTCATCCCAGCTACCCAGGAGGCAGAGGTCTGAGGATGGAGGTTCAAATCCAGCCGAGGTAGGACGATCCGCGAGACTCGCTGTGGCTGAGAGGCAGGTAGCGAGCCTGTCACCGTGAGCAGCTCGGGCAGCACCTGGCCCTGGGTTCAAACCCCGGGCTTGGAGCCGAGAGCCAGCAAAAGCAGGACCACGCGGTGTTACTTCCGCGGAGTGCTGTGAGCCAGGAACTGGCGGGTGCTTAGCTAGGCACCGGTGGGGGGCTCTTTCGGGGTTCTGTCTGGAGGTTGTGATCTTTGGTGGGGTGATAGGCCATCCTCTGACTCTGAGGGGTGAGAGCCTGGTGCTCCTCCTCCGGGAGGGAGGCTCCGCCCACCGGGGCTCCGCCCATGGGAGGGCTCTGCCCGCCAGAGACTCCGCCCTCCTGGGGGTGTGCCCACAAGAGGCTCCGCCCACCCGAATCTCCTACTTGAGGCTTTTCCCACTGGAAGCCCCTCCCACCGGAGGCTCCTGCTCGAAGCTCCTCCCACTGAAGGCTCAGCCAACCAGAATCTCCTCCTACTCGAAGCTCCTCCCACCAGAAGCCCCTCCCTCCGGAGGCTCCTCCTACTAGAACCTTCTGGATCTCTCTGGAACCGATCTTGGAAGCCCTTCAAGGCCGGCCTGCGGCCTCTGTGGCTGGTCCCGCACTTGTTTGTCCCGTAGCCGCACTGGGTAGGGAGATCCCGGCCTGGGTCGCTGGGCGCCCTGGGGACAGTGAGGAGCTTTGATGTCATTTTGTGGGCGGGGCAGGGGTGGGGTGGGGGTCGGGGGTGGAGTGGGGGCGGGGGTGGGGTGGGGGAGGGGGGCAGTGGGGGGGGGGGGATGAGGGTTTGTGGGGACCTGAAGGAGAGAATGGCCCAGCCACAGCCATCTCCTCCTCCTCTTTCTTCCCTCCCTCCTCCTTCCTCCCCTCCTCTCCCCCCACCCAGAGGACTTTCCACAAACTAAACAATCATGCCACCACTAAGCTATGCCCAGCTCATTAAGCCATCAATCTTTCTTTGCCTGCCTGCCTACCTTCCTTCCTTCCTTGCTTCTGTCCTTTCTTTCTTTCTTTCTTTCTTTCTTTCTTTCTTTCTTTCTTTCTTTCTTTCTTTCTTTCTTTCTTTCTTTCCTGGTCTTGGACTTGAACTCAGGCCCTGGGTGCTGTCCCTGAGCTTTTCCACTCAAGGCTCACTCTCTACCACTTTGAGCCATAGCTCCACTTACAGCTTTTGGTAATTTATTGGAGATCACAGTCTCATGGACTTTCCTGCCCCATCTGGCTTCCAACAACCATCCTCAGATCTCAGCCTCATGAGTACCTAGGGTGACAGGCATGCATGAGCCACCAGCACCTGGCTCTTCTTTGAACTTCTAGTTAATGCACATCAAAGTGGTCCATACCTTTCCTGGCACCCAAGCCAGTGAACGTGGACCCAGGAGCTCCGTTTGCTGGCTCCTCTTCCATACAAGGGAGTAGGGAATATTGTCCAGAGAAACAAGGGGACTCCTTGGGGCCCCTGAAGACCTGGAGAAAGAAAATAAAGATGAGCAAAGCAGCAGTCAGGGCTATAATGGTCTGGTTTGAAAGCCAACCCAGACAGGAAAGTCCAGGAGACTCTTAGATCCAGTTAACCAGCAAAAAGCCAGAAATGGAGGTGTGGCTCAAGTGGTAGAGCACCAGCCTTGAGTACCAAAAGCTAAGCAAGAGTGCGAGGCCCTGAGTCCAAGTCCCAGTACTTGTGTGCGCGCACACACACACACACACACACACACACAAGTAAACACATCTTGAGTGTTTTCTTTAAAATGTGTTGGTATATCATACAGCTATGTCTTGCATACTTTGTTGTCCACAGAGTGAGACTGTCCTAAGATCCCTTGTGCTCACAAGTCTGTTCCCCAGACAGATGGGACACAGATGCGAATCTCAGCCAAAGTGTGGTCAGGTGGAGTGAGGGAGAAGGCGGGGCCCTGCCACAGGCTCCTGATGTCTCGCACAGAAGTGGAGCAGCCTCTCCCATCTCAGAAGAGCCTGCAATGACCTGCACACTTCTTCTTTTCCCTTCTCTTCACTTCAAGTTTTCACCCTGAGTGATTCCTTTCAGAACGGCTCCAACGTGCTGATGTGTCCCCTGCATACAAATTACCAAAGAAAGCGGTCAGTCCTCGTCAGAACTCACCAAAGCCTTTCAGCCAAGCAAGTTTAAAACTTCTAAGCCCTATGAAGGCAGGGATGTGTGTGTGTGTGTGTCTGTATGTGTCTGTGTGTCTGTGTCTGTGTCTGTGTGTTGTCTGTTGTTCAGTCCTGGGGCTTGAACTCAGGGCCTGGGCACTGTTCCTGAGCTATCTGGCTCTACCACTTGAGCCACAGCTCCACTTCTGGCTTTTAATAGTTCATTGGAGATGAGTCTCACAGACTTTTCTGGCCAGGCTGGCTTTGGACCACGATCCTCTAGATCTCAGCCTCTTGAGTAGCTAGGATTAGAGATGTGAGTCACCAGTGCCTGGGTTGCAAACTTCATTTTAAGTACACAGAAGCACATGTTTAAAATTCAAAAGGTAGGTAACTTCTTAGATAGCAATCCATGACAGAAATCTCCTGAAACCCACTAACAGTGGTTTTTGCCCAGCCCAGCTTCACGGGGAGCTCAGGACATTAATGGAAGCTAACACCAGGGGGTGCTGTCCACCGGGAAATCCGGACATGGATGCTGCCCCACAGGACGCACAAGGCACTGTTCCCCTCCTGACCTGACCCTAAAATAAAGAAGCAGTGGGGGGAAGGAGGAGGAGTTGGAGAGGTGGGGAGGGAAGAGATGGTAGGGGAAAAACAAAGGAGGAGGTAACAATGCTTGATAGAAAATATACTAATTGCCTTATTAACTGTAACCCCTCTGTACAATATCTTTACATTAAAAATGTTTTTTAGAAAGAGGCAGCATAGCATTGTACAGGCTGTAGATTACAAACAACAGGACCTTTCTACTTATTTATTTTATTTTGTGCTGCTATTGAGTCTTGATTTCAGGGCTTGGGCACTGTCCCTGAGCTTTTTTACTCAAGGCTAGCACTCTACCACTTGAACCACACCTCCACTTTCAACATTTTGCCGGTTCATTGGAGAGAAGAGTCTCACAAAGTTTCCTGGCTGGGATTATTTTTTTGTCAGTCCTGAGGCTTGAACTCTGGGCCTGGGCACTGTCCCTCAGCTCTTCAGCTCAAGGCTAGCGCTCTACTACTTGAACCACAGCACTACTTCCAGCTTTTTCTGCGTATGTGGCGCCGAGGAATCGAGCACAGGGCCTCATGCATGCAAGGCAAGCACTCTACCACTCAGCCACCTGCCCAGCCTCCTGACTGGGCTTTGAACCACAATCCTCTAGATCTCAGCTTCCTGAGCAGCTGGGATGACAGGTATGAGCTACCGGCACCCACCCCACCTAGCAGAACTTTCTAGAGATGACACTGAATGACCTAAGCCTAGGCTGAGATGTCTGATGTCCAGGCAGCCTCTTCCCTGCCCTCTCCCCCAACTTGGTCTTTGAACAGGGCCACAAGAGGCCACAGGAAGAAATAAAGGCCACCCCTGCCACGCTCAGCCACTTGAAGGGGTCAGAGAGAGGCCGAGGTGCTCAGTGTTGACCCCGTTCTCAACCAGGGTCTGGGGTCCCTCAGGTCATGGGTGCAAACCAGGACAACTACTTCCCTCTGCCTGCCCTTGACCTGGACCTATAGCAAGCAACCCTGGGTGGGTGGGGGGAGAGGGGAGGGGAGATTCTGAGTGGATCATTCTGTGTGTTTGTGTGTGTGTGTGTGTGTGTGTGTGTGTGTGTGCTGGCTTCTTTGCTCAGGGCTGGCGCTCTACCACTTGAGCCACACTCCACGTTCAGCTTTTGGCTGGTTCATTGGAGATAGAGTCTCACAGATTTTCCTGCCTGGGCTGGCTTCACAGCAGGATCCTCTCATCTCAGCCTCCTGAGTAACTGGGATGACAGGCATGCGCCCCAGCACCCGGCTGGGAATGTGATTTTGCATAAGCAGCGCCAACAGACCAGGCCTTGGCTCCCAGCCTCCCCCTGCGCGCCCTGTGTCTGGTCACCAATGCGTGCCAGGGGAATATGTGGCCAAGCGGGGGATGGAGAGTTGGGCCAGGCGTGGGGGGAGGGGAAGGGTCCTCATGGGGCAGCCCAGCAGCCCAACTCTGGAGGATGCTCGCTGACTCCCAGCCCGGTGCTCCCTCCGCGGGACCCTGCCGGGGACTCCAGCTCTCCCTGCGCCCCCTCCACCGCGCAGTCGGCCTGGATTATGCGCCTCGAGGCCCTGGCGCCTCCAATGGTGGGTGCCTTGAGGTCTGACTTCCTGGGGCTCCTTGCTTCTTCTCCTTCAGCCGACTCTGGGGCCATAGCCCAGCGCTGCACGCACGTGTGCACACACACAATCCCCGCGTGCACACACACACAATGCACTGGGCATACTGCCTGCAGGGGCGGAGCCTCCCACCCTGTTCCAGAAGATTCCACCAGCGGCGGCCGGGGGCTAGGACTCCTGCATGCACCAGGCCAGGTCCTGAACGCGAAGAAACGGAGTCCCTGCCCACTCCCAGCCCCGTGCCTTGCTGCTTAGTTTGCTGACTTGGTGTTGGTGAGCTTTTCTTTCCCTCCCTCCCTCCCTCCCTCCCTCCCTTCCTCCCTTCCTCCCTTCCTCCCTTCCTTCCTTCCTTCCTTCCTTCCTTCCTTCCTTCCTCTTTCCCTCCCTTCCTTCCTGAAACACCATCTTCGTTTTCACCATGGGCCTGTGTTCAGTTTCTCATTTTCTTTGACATACTCCAGTTCAAATTCAGAACTTAAATTCAGAGCCTGAACTTTGATAGTGGCCCTTTTCTTCCGAGCAAGGCCTCCAGCCCTGCATTTTCCTACTTGTGAAATTGGGTTTTGATGTCTGAACTTGTTGGTGTCTGAGCTGCAAGCCACCTAGTCTTCCCTTCTTGTCATCGTCCTAGCGTCCCTCTGTGGAAATAGAAGCTTGTGGACATTTCTATCCTGGCTGGCCCTCGACCTCCATCCTCTCAGGCTGAGCTTCCCACATGGCATGCATTGACAGGTTCAAAGCATTGCTCATCACTATGGGCTGAGAAGAGGCCTCATGAACGTCTCTGTCATTGGTCTGGAACTGTGATCCTCCTGATCTCAGCCTCCCAAGTAGCTAAGATTACTGGCATGAGCCACACTGGTGCCAGGCTCCAACTTTTCTTCTTTTCTAATAAAGACACGAGGCCTGTTATAATAATGACCAACAACCTCCCCTCACTCCATTCCATCTACAAAGGCCGCGTGTGTATAAAAGGTCACACAGCCATAGAGCGAGGACTTCAGAGCCATTTTTGGGTGATCCACTTCAGCCCTTCAAACTAGATGTCCAGCCAATGCCTCTGGGTGACCCAAGAAAAACTGGTGGCTCACGCCTGTCATCCTAGCTACTCAGGAGATCTGAGATCTGAGGATCACAGTTCAAAGCCAGTCTGGGCAGGAAAATTAATGAGTCTCTTATCTCCAGTAAACCATCAGAAAACTGGAAGTAGCACTGTGGCTCAAGTGGTAGAGCCTTAAGCTGAAGAGCTAAGGGACAGCGCCCAGGCCCAGAGTTCAAGCCTCACTACCCCCAACAAAACTGATCTAAGTGAAAATTGTGATTACAGTTCAGTTTCCAGGATAATTTCCCTCACAATCTCTCAATAAAAAGACCCCCCCCCCTCCAAAGCCAAATAAGGACAAAAATAATCTTCCTCTCAACAACTCAGACTTCTTGGAGAGACTGAAAAGAGGCCAAAAGTGCTGTATCAACAACCCATCAGGAGGCTGGAAACAATCTCAGAATTTCCACCATAGATTTAGGGAGTTAAGAAATGTTTCAATAAGCTGGGAGCTGGTGGCTCACACCTGTTATCCTAGCTACTCAGGAGGCTGAGATCTGAGGATTGAGGTTGGAAGCCAGCCCAGGTAGGAAAGTCCATGAGACTTTAATCTCCAATAAACCACCAGAACACTGGAAGTGACACTGTGGCTCAAGTGGTAGATCACTAGCCTTGAGCTGAAGAGCTAAGGGACAGGCCCAGGCTCAGAGTTCAAGCCCCATGACCAATCAAAAAAAAAAATGTTTCAGGGCTAAGGGCTGTAGCTCTCCAAGTGGTCATTCCCTGCGGAGGAGCAGATTCCTCCTGATCTTTCCTGGACTTCAGAGGCACTGGGATGCGTCGCCCTCCAACTCTGAGGCCAGCGAAGCGCAAACCCACTTCATGGACAGCTGTGTCAGGAGGCTTCTGGAAATCACAGAAGGGTCAGAATTCCTAAGGCTGCAGGTGGAGGGAGGTGCATGCTCCGGATTCCAATCCAGTTATTAACCCCAATGACAGGGTATTTGAACAGGATGGGGCAAAAGGGGTGGTTGACTCTGATAGCCTGGCCTTCGAGAAAGGGGCTGTGGCGGACTTCAGCCAAGAACTGATCCAAAGCTCATTTCAAGTGTTGAACAATCCTCCAGCTCAGCAAGGCTGCTCTTGAGCGTCATTCTCTATCATATTATGATGCATTGACAAGTGACCTTTGGCTTGAACCAGTCTTACCATTTGAAGAACCTGGGATTAGCAGAATGCTACAAGTTTCCCTCTAATCATGTTCTTCTCTCAATTTTGTTTTCCTTGATCCATGAGTGTTGTGTTTTTGCCACTATTATTTTCAGAATGTGAAGCTTTTTCCCTTGGCCTAAATTCCTCCTTATCCCTTATTACCATGCTAAGGCCAAGTTTCAAGTTAATGATTGGTTGAAACCCAGTGAATATCTGTAGAACTTCCTAGATTCCAGCATTTGGAATTACTTCTTTGGCTTTCAGAACTGCATATACATACGTGTATAGCTATGTATAAAGCCTCATTTAAAAGAAAATCAAAAGATGTTTCAAGAGCCAGACACTGGTGGCTCACACTTATCCTCCTAGGTACTCAGAGACTGAGTTCTGAGGTTTATGGTTCAAACTCATCCTGGGCAGGAAAGTCTGAGAGACTCTTACCTCCAGTTAACCATCAGAAAACCAAAAGTGGACCCGTGGCTCAAAGTGGTGGAGCAGTAACCTTGGGCAAAAGGAGTTCAGGGACAGCACCCAGGTCCTGAGTTCAAACCCAATCATCAACAAAAGAAATGCCAGCTGAGACATTATCCCAGCAAGAAGATACTCCTGGGACAATGTTTGTCCTGGCAATGAGGATGGTGTAGATCTGGAATGGGGCCACTTGTGCTTGGCCCTTCTGATGGCTGGGAGGCCGTCAGAAAATAGTTTGTAAGCATGCCTATCTAATGCCCAAACCTGAGTAGTTGAGCTTACACTCTCGCCTATCAGCCATCTGTTATAATGGACAGTAAAACTCTTCTGTTATCAAATGGGGGATAGTTAAAAATTAACAAAAAAGCCTAACCCCCATTGTGGCTCATGCACATGATTGGTGATAAATTTTGGTCTGGCACCAGCTGCATGAATTCATCTGGTCAGGAAAAGAGCGTGGGGCTGGAGTGTTAGTCAATCAAAACACTCCCCTAGACATTGTACTTTCTCGGTGTTAAATGCTCATGTAGACTTTGTTTAAAAGGCTGTTTGCGGCCTAATGATAACGTCTTGAATAGGACATGCACCTGAAATCACGTCCCTATCACAAGCTGTCCGGAAGCCTTCACAGGTTACTGCTGTGCACTATCTATCAGCAATGACCAGCTTCCCCAGACAGACAGGAAAATGCTTCTACAGTCTGGAGTGCTGACCAGGCTGCATTGGCAAAATGGCTTTTCTACTCCTTCAGATCAATTTTAACTTAGATGGAAGGGACCCTATTCATTTCTTCTCAGTACCCCTGGTACTGAGATAGGGCAGGACTTCTGGTCTCTGGCTAGACAGGGCCACAGCTCCTACTCAGCCTGAAGCAGTGACAGAGATGGATCTTTACCCATCCACTTTAGGCCAAAGGAACAACGTCATTTTTTGGAAAGATGAGACAAGATAGAAGAAGTAGGCACAGGAAAAGAGTGGTCAAAAGTGCAGACCTTCTTGAGTGTGCAGACTTCATTCATGAGAGCTGAGTACAGGCCTACAGGCCCAAGCCTTCTATGTCTGCCCAGGAAATCCTAGCCTCACTGGAGGAAATCTGGTTACCAAAAGATGTTGCCCTGGTACATTGTCCCAGACATCCAAGAGGATTCTCTAGTAGCAAAAGGAAATCACACAGCCATTGCCACTGCCTGAGAAGCTACCTTAAACGCCGGTGGGTCCCCTAAATATTGTATTGACTCTTCCTGGCTCCAGTCTGCTATTCAAACCAACATACTCAGAGGAAGCCCTCCAAGAGAGCATTGGGAGACAGATTTCACTGAAGTCAGGCCTGTGCCTTAGCTTAACTTAATAATGCTTTTTACTGAAGTTTCTGCAGAACTTACAGACAAGTCAACAGGAGGTATATAAACGGGTCTGAGAGACTCTGCCAGTGCACAGCTCAGATCCTACACTACCATCCTGACCACTCCCACTGGAGTAAGAGTAGATCCCTGTCAGACTCTAACACACAAAAACCTGCTGATTCCGGCTGGAAGGCACAGGCCACGTCGGATCCACTTTGGATCACCCTTTCTGTCAACACCTTCCCTGGAGCCTTCTTTGTGTGGCACACTTTCTGTGCTGAATAGATTTGTAGACCTGACCCAACCTGACATGGGAAAGGATCGCAGGTTGTGTTGAAGTTCAAAGCCTCTTGACTATATGGGTGTTGGTCACACAGAGCTAACTGTAGCTGTAGGAGATTCCTCAGATGTCAGGTGGGATCAGCACAGGCAAAAAACCCAAAGAGGGAACTCAGTGCAGGCTCAGGGAGAACGTAATGTGTTCATAAAACAGGTCCAGGGCAGGAGAGCCTCTTTGGTCCACTTTGTTTAAAGTCATATTAGCTCAGTTGAGCTCACGGTTCTAAGGTCCCAAAAAGCAACCCTCTCACCAAAAACTCAATGATTTGATTTCATGTACAGACAACGAGAGTGGCGAATGAAATGTGGGTGCTGGGTCTGAGTAACGTGGCCTTGTCCTCCCCGCCATCCCTGTACCCTGATGGATGGAGGCAGCTTTTCACCCAGTTCTGAAAAACCTACTGCTGTGAAACTGATCATTCTCGGAACTGCAAACGTGTCGTCGTGCTGTTTTGCCCCAGGAAAGTTCTGATCCAGAGATTGCTTGTCCTTAGTTCCCCAGATAACTGGCCCTTCATGGCCCCTGATTGGTCCTCGAGATAGTTTCGGGCTTCCTAATAAAGACTCCCAATATGATCTCTCAAAATGTGGCCTCTCCATATCTTACAGTCAATTTCCCGTATAACATTTGGAGACTCCAACCAGATCCCAGTGCTAAGGGGGGAACTTGGGTTCTTGAAGCCACACTGGCAAATGGCCTCGGCAATTCATATTGCCAGAAGAAGAGACTCACTAGGGCAGGTGGCATCTGAGACTTTCCTCAGGGCCCAGTGGCTCTTCCTCCACTCCTACAGCCAGGATGATGGACAATTGAATGCCCCTAAATCATTTTGGATCAGTCTTTTTGAAAGCACTCAGGAATCTTCCAGAAGTGAGTAAATCTTTGTTTTCCTTTTGTCCTGTTGTCTGTTTTCTGGGGCCCGATCCACGTAGACCGTTGGGATAGGGGAAGGGATGTGCTCAAGAACCCCATCTGGCCCTCAAGGTTAGTGATGACAACAGAGGGTTTGGGGCTTATTGTCCAGATCAGAGCTCCTAGCAGACTCTCAGACTGCAAGGACAGTAGAGAGTTTTGGTTACTGTGGGAGATTGGTGTTGATCAAGCCTACCCAGCAGGCTTTGGCTTCTGTGTTTGTGTCTTGGTCTCCTTTTGTTTTCTTTTTGTTTTGTTTTGTTTTGCCTTTCTTGAACTCAGGGCCTGGGCACTGTCCCTGAGCTTCTTTTGCTCAAGGCTAGCACTCTACCAGTTGGGCCACAGCACTTACCTCCGGCTTTTTCTGTGTATATGGTACTGAGGAACTAAACCCAGGGTTTCATGCATGCAAGGCAAGCACTCTACCACTGAGACACATTCCCAGCCCTCCTTCAGTTTTCTTTTTTTTTTTTGGGTCCGGTTGTGGGGCCTGAACTCTGGGCCTGGGCACTCTCCTTCAGCTCAAGGCTAGCGCTCTACCACTTGAGCCACAGCACCACTTCCGGCTTTTTTCTTTTTTGCTTATGTGGTGCTGAGGAATTG
>NW_012267308.1:611520-617353 GCF_000151885.1 Dipodomys ordii
GTGGGGCCTGAACTCTGGGCCTGGGTGCTGTCCCTCAGCTCTTCAGCTCAAGGCTAGCGCTCTACCACTTGAGCCACAGTGCCACTTCCGGCTTTTTTATTTTTTTATTTTTTGCTTATGTGGTGCTGAGGAATCGAACCCAGGGCCTCAGGCATACAAGGCAAGCGTTGTACCACTGAACCACCTTCCCAGCCCCACCTCTCACTTCTTACATCCTGGTGCCATACCCAGGATGAGTGGTCTGAGTTTGTACCCTTCCCCCACCTTCTCAGAGTGAGCGACCTTTACTCTCCTCAATCAGCCATTTCAGACTTCTGCCTCATGATTGGATCTGCAAGGGTAAGCACTGACTTCTTGTTTCTACACGCCTCCCTGCCAACTTTCATATCATTCTTCAAAGACCAGGTGCCTGGCCAGGAAATGCTGGGTTGACTTGTCTCACTGGGTAATGACACCTTGCAGCATTGTCCTAACTCTACTAGGAATTCTTCTGTGCTCCCAAGGATGCCAGAGCGACAGAAAATTCCTCTACCAGGATCTCAACTGCCATCCACTGCTTAAAATGGGGACCTCTCAATCTAAACTGCCTCAAAACACCCTTTGGGCTGTCTCTTGGCTAATCTCCATGAACAGAGTCTCTCAGGTGTTTAGTAAACCCAAGACACTCATTTTCTATTGTAATGTGGCATGGCCTTGATACCAACTGGACAATGGATCTCAATGGCCCGAGAATGGTACCTTCACCTCTAATATCCAGGATAACTTCTGTCGCCAAAGTGACAAGGCTGGAGAAAGCCCTTATGCTCAGGCGTTTTTCTACCCTCTCCCTGACACAGACCTGCCATTCCACCCTGCTGCCCACTCTCCATTTTCCACAGTCCTCCAACTCCATCTCCATATCTCCATCTCCTCCTCCTCTACCACCCTATCAACACCTATCTCCTCCTCCTCCTCCTTCTCCCTCTACTCCTCCACCACCTCACACCCATTACTGCACTGTCCTTCAATCATCTGCGGTGACACCAGCCCACCTCCTTCCCTTTCAGGAGATGGCTGGCTCTAAAGGCATTGTTCATGTTCACGTTCCTTTCTCCCTCGCTGACCTGTCCCAAAAGTAAGGTCTGCACAGGGACACCTCCCTACCTCTGGGCTAAGTTTCCACCCAGTATCTGTTACCTAGGTAACTGGCAGACCTGGAAGCAGTCACCTTCCCCTCCTGCTAGGTCACATCCTGGGCCACCTCTGGTCACATGCCTCCCATCTGACCTTAGGAGGGTCCCAGACCCTGAGGTCACATCCAGATCCAGTGTGGCCACACCCCTTCCTGTCCCTGGCCTAGATAAGGCCTGACCCCTTTCCTTTCAGCCATGTTTCTCCATCATGCATGGCGGGGGCAGCAGTTCAGTAAATGAACCTCTTTTCCTGCCTGAATAGCGCATGATGTTCTTTCTCTTCATCGGCTACCTAATGAAACCTAACTGTTTAATATACCTTACATAGGGTGCCATGAGTCGGATGGGGTTTTTGAATTGGAAATGTTAGAATTATCTAACCACCCCTTTTCTGTGAACCAAACTGCCTGGAGACACCACGCGAGACTTTTCACCAATACCACTGCTGACCTTCACATCCACGTCCACACCACTTCTCTACTCTGGTGAGTGAAACCACTCTCTACAGCTCTCTGTTGGTCAGTCTTTGTCCAGATGTGGTGCCAGGCCAGAGAGCTCCTACGGCCTTTAGCTGAAAGGCCGGTCACCTCCAAAGCTGAGGACGCTTGGCTTTGGGGGCTTGGCCATTTCTCTCTAGAGGGCTCTGGGGGAAGTCGGGACGCCGCTTCTGCTTGGTCAGCTCTCCTTCACTCACCAGACTGATTCTCCTACACATTTAATGGGGTGCTGCAAATCACGCCCAAGCGGTGAAACCCCTTTGAAATGCCTCCTGCGCTCCCTGGAAAGCCAGAGCGCCTCATTTTTATGCTGTTCTCAGATGTGGACAGTTTTTGCCACTGCAATGGTAAATGGTCAGAAGTCTGTTTACTTTCAGGCTCTCTTTGCTCTCTCTGTCAGTCATGTCCAACTTTCCCTATCTCTCCCTTTCTCTTTTCTACAGCATTTTGGCTTGTGCCCTGAAGAATGAGACGCAGGCTGGGTCTCAGGGACCCCCTTCTAGGTTCCCTCTCAAAGGCTAGCCATTCTAGGTTTGAACATTGTCAGTTTCCATTTGTGTAGGTTTTCTTTGCGTTTTTTTTTTTCAGAAATTCGCCATCTTGGCCACCTGGTGGGTTAAGGGTTGGGTCTCATCTGACTCTTAACCTTCCACTAAGCTTACTACTCCATCCATCTATTCTAAGGTGCCTTGCTAACAAGTTACTCTTTTCACAGGCCCTAGTAACTGAGGCCCAACCATCTGATGTGCTTTGTTAGCAAAGATGTCTAAACATTGTTGTCAAAATTTTAGGTTTTGAGTTTTGCCTTTTTTGTTTTGTGTTGTGTATTCTACTACTGACTATGTGGTTCTAAAATATTGGGCTTATCTGCGCTAAGATTCTCACATCTAACGAGTTTTATCATTGCAGAATATTTCTTGGTCAATTCTTGATGAGGACCAGGGAAGCTCTACTTATTCTATTTGATCTCCTTGTTGCTTTAATTGGAAATAACAAAGGGTTTTTGTGGCAAAGATTGCAATTCAAAGCCAGCCCGGGCTGAAAAATTCCTAAGACTCCATCTCCCAACTAACCTGCAAAGAGCCAAGCTGGAAGCATGGCTCAAGACTCTTATCTTTAACCAGCAAACACTGCTAGTGGTGCTATAACTCAAAGTGGTAGAGTGCTAGCCTTGAGCAGAAGTGCTCAGGAACAGTACCCAGGCCTTCAGTTCAAACCTCCTTGAATACCAACTGGGACAAACCATCCCAGCAATGAGCACCTGGACTCAGCCAGTCTGGGGAACAAGGGAACATGGAGAAGAGTAAGAGGAGATGATGTCACATCAGCTACTTTGTGCCTGCCCTTTCAAGATTAACCAGAGCCGGGAGGTCAGTAGAAGTAAGAAACCTGCCCATCTAGTGTCCATACCTATCTACCTATTAACTGGATAGGAATTTATATTCTTGCCTTTGTTACCTGACTTCTCCTCTACCTAGTCACCAAATGTCAGAAGTAGCTAGTGACATTTCTACCAACATTTTCAGCCCCAAGTCCTTCCTCTTGCCATTTATTTGCTCTCTAGTATTGTTTTTCCAGCCCCTCAATGCCTCATGAGACTTTCTCCAGACTTCATTCAAGAGACTTGCCTCCTCCAGACTTCATCTAAGGACTAACACCACCGGGGGACAGCTGCTGCTCACTGCCTTCTCTGGGAGGGGACCAAATTCCAGCCTTTTACCCCTACTGTGGTTGCCCCTTGTCAGCAGGAAGTAGCCAGAGAGAATCCACACCCTATTTCATGATTATTAAAAGGCTGGAATGCAAGGTCCGCTCCTGGATGGTGAGCAGACTCCACCCTCCTGGCAACAAAGTCTCTGCCCAGTACCTGTGTTACCTAGGCGACTGGCACACCTGGAAGAGGTCACATCTGCTGAGGTCTCATTTGAATTTGATGTGGCCACACCTTTTTCTGCCCCTACCCTAGATAAGGCCTTGCCCAGGCCCAGACACACTCTTTCCGGTCTTTCCCAGGCCTTTCCCAGCTGTGTGGAGGGCCAACATGGGCTAGTGCCAGCTGGAATGATGAATAAGCCTACCCCTTACCTGAATACCATGTGCATGGTGCTGTTCTTACTCAACCTCTTTTTAAAAACATAACACCAAGCCGGGCGCTGGTGGCTCACACCTGTCATCCTAGCTACTCAGGAGGCTGTGATCTGAGGATCGCAGTTCAAACTTAGCCTGGCAGAAAAGTCCCTGTGAGACTCTTACCTCCAAGTAAACAGCAAAAACTAGAAATGGCCCTGTGGCTCAAGAGGTGCAGCGCTAACCTTGAGCAAAAAGAGCTCAGAGATGGCACCTAGGCCCTGTGTTCAAGCCCCATGTCTGACAAAAGAAATGTTAACTGGGACATCCATCCTTCCAGCAAGGAGAAGACAGTTCTGGGACAAAGACTGTCCTGGCAACAAGGGAGCACCTAGAGGCAGGTGGAAGAACTGCACTCAGATGAGAAAGAATGGTGTCACTTGTGTGTGGCCCTTCAAAAGTAGTCAGAGCTGGGAGGTTGTAGCAAGGTCCCTGGGATTTGTGCCAGGGGTTTGTCCCAGTCTGGGGGGTTGTTAGGGAACTTCTGACTTCAGGGAAAGGGAGAGAAAACCAAAACCTGAAGCCCTGCAGATGGTTAAGGAGAAAGAAGCCAGGATTCTCAGAAAAGCCAGAGAATGTTCAGACAATGTTCCCCCTGTCGTTTCTGTTTTATAACACTTAGCTTGTGAAACCAAAACTATCACTTGCAAGACTGACTGCAAATATTCCTTCTGTACCTGTTTGCTTGCTTGCAAAAGGTTAGTTACGATATAAAGACAAACTCCTGCTTGTGTGGTCTTTAACCTTTGTGTACCCAGCCTCCCCTGAGCTCGGTGTGCATTCTGCTTCCCCAATAGTGGAAAGGAGACTTGTCTCCCAATAGGGCATGGACCTGACATCGTGTCCCTACTGGGCTACCTGGAGTCTTGCACAGGTAACTTAAGCACTGTGAGAGTCAGCAAAGGTCAGCTTCCCCAGTCAGACAGGAAAATGCTTTTGCAGCTTTCTAGACAGGACACACTACCATTGTCCAAGGGGAAATCTGCGCAGTTGTAAAATGTTACCTGTTGTATGTAACTCTGCTCTTGGCTGTAATGAGCTCCTTACCTAATGGTTTTTCTTTTGGAATTAATATATAGAAGACACTGATGTCTTGTTCTTTGTATTGTTTCTGTGGCTTGCTATCATCCCTAAGTTCTTATATGGCTTCCTTTCCAATTTGGAGCCAAAAAACTGTTCCTAATGCCATCTGATCCTGTCCGTCTGACAACTAAGTTTCCCACATTATCCATGGTAAGACTAGGGTCCCTATTCAGCTTGGAGCAGTGACCGAAGATGGCTCATCACCCAACATCCCCTCTTAAGATCAAGGGACAGAAGTCATTTATGGAAAATTAAAGCAGGATAGATGAAAAACAGGCATGGGAAAACAGTGTTAACACAGACCCCCTTGAGTGTGGGGACCACACTCATGAGAGATGGTTACAAGCCCAAGCCTTCTATGTCTGCCCAGGGAATCCTACCCTTACCGGAGGAAATCTAGTTACCAAAAGTTGTTGTCCTGGTACACTGTCCCAGGCCTCAATAAGGGGATCTTATGGTATTAAAAGGAAATCATACAGCTCCTGCCACTGCCTGAGAAGCTGCCTTAAAAACCAGTGGGATTTAGTCCTGGTTCGCAGTGGGAGCTGGGAAGCTTCTGCTGGCCCTACGTGAGTGGTCATGAGGGTTAAATGGAAAATACTTTGGAAGTCCCTGAGCTACCCGATGCTCAGGTTCCCCAGCCAGGTTTGTATCCAGCCCTGAGACATGTAAGAAGAAGCCACCTTCCAAAACCAGACTTTGAGAGTCCCAGAGCCATTATGATTGAAGGCAAAAGATGATCCTGGAAAGAATTCTAGGATTGCTCCAGGTCTGAGGCATTATTAATTAAAATGAAAAAGAAAGAAGAGAAAATCAACAACAGCTTTTAAAGTGTCTATCTTATTGCATTTTTTTAACCTTTTTTTTTTTTTTGGTTGGTCATGGGGCCTGAACTCTGGGCCTGGGTGCTGTCCCTCAGCTCTTCAGCTCAAGGCTAGCACTCTACCACTTGAG
>NW_012267308.1:617403-619133 GCF_000151885.1 Dipodomys ordii
GCCACCTTCCCAGCCCCTGATTCTGTATTCTTTACCCTATATATGGTATATTCACATTGCTATCTGTAGCAGGGTGGAGGGAGGGCATAGAATCTGAGAAAAAAGGATGAAGAAGTGCAGCAGTGGAGCGAACTAGACATTGATGAAAGTGTACTTATTACCCGACATATGCAAATGTAACCCTGCTCTATGTCACCTCTATAATAACAATAAAGTAAATTAATAACAAAAAAGTTATCTGGCTTAGCAAAAATATGAACCTCTTGAGGACTTAGTGGGATTTTTTTAATTTCATTTCTCCCTGCTATTAAAATTTGGGGCTAAGTATCATAAATTTAAATATAAAAGGTTTTTTAAAAAAATCACTGTCAATGGGGCTGGGAAGGTGGCTACTCAGTGGTAGAGCGCTTGCCTTGCATGCATGAGGCCCTGGGTTCGAATCCTCAGTACCACATAAGCAGAAAAAGCCAGAAGCGGCACTGTGGCTCAAGTGGTAGAGCGCTCGCCTTGAGCTGAATTGCTGAGGGACAGTGCCCAGGCCCAGCGTTCAAGCCCCATGACTGACAAAAAAAAAAAAATCACTGTCAAAGACATTGTCTGTTCTGTCTATCTGTCTAAAACTGCTTTGGTTTCTACCTAAGGAAGGAATCAAGAGAAAAGCTTGGTTCACTTCAGCTCCTCTGGGGATGCTCAGGGAAAAGAGATTTCTCACCTCCACCCCCGCCTCACCCCACACCCAGGAGCTAGGGACACTTTCTTGACAGGAAACAGCAATAGGGGCTGAGGATGAGCTGGCAGAAAACACACAGTTCATCCAGCCCTAAGGACCAATATTGAAGGCGTGAGCCATTAAGGTAGATGGGTGTCTATGCTTCTATTTCTCTTTCTTTTTCTTACAGATGGACACTGAAAACCTGACTGTTATGTGGGTAACATGATTAGTATTCCTAAAAACTCCCCCTTGGAATGTATTTAAAATTGGAAAAGCTTTTTTAAAAAGGAAGGTTAAAAAGTAAGAAAAGGAGCCAGGCGCCGGTGGCTCACGCCTGTAATACTAGCTACTCAGGAGGCTGAGATCTGAGGATCGTGGTTCAAAGCCAGCGTGGGCAGGAAAGTCCGTGAACCTCTTATCTCCAATAAACCACCAGAAAACTGGAAGTGGTGCTGTGGCTCAAGTGGTAGAGCGCTTGCCTCGAGCTGAAGAGCTGAGGGACAGCGCCCAGGCCCAAAATTCAAGCCCCATAATGGACCAAAAAAAAAAAGTGAGAAAAGGTTCACCTATCTGTGTATTATAATTTGGTCTCATGTACAGTACCAGGTCCTGCAAATGGAACGTTAAGTTTCAATGCTAGTTTGCAATTAGATGCATTTTGTGAAAAGCAAAAAACATGGGCTGAGATTCCTTACGTTTGTTAAGTTTGGACTCAGTGAAATGAGAGTCTACATGTAATTCTCCTGTTCTCCCTGTTATTTAGTTAGTTTTGGTTGGTCATGGAGCCTGAACTCTGGACCTGGATGCTGTCCTTCAACTCTTCAGCTCAAGGCTAGAGTTCTACCACTTGAGCCACAGTGCCACTTCTGGCTTTTTCTGTTTATGTGGTGCTGAGGAATTGAACCCAGGGCCTCATGCATGCAAGGCAAGCGCTCTACCACTGAGCCACCTTCTCAGCCCTCATTGGATTTTTTTTAACTTACCTCAATGATAGTCTTTTGTTGAAATGATTCTGATT